>NW_025346931.1:0-11142 GCF_016433145.1 Gracilinanus agilis | reverse complement strand
TATATATATATATATACATATATAAATCTCTCTCTCTTTCTCTCACTGACTAATTAGATGCATAGATAGCTACTAAAGCCCCTATTTTAGGTGGGAAATATGAATGTGTAAGAGACTATATGCTGATAACAATATTTAATATTTATAGGTCACTTTAAGATTTGGAAAGCATTTTAGATGAATTTTCTCTTTTTACATAACTATATAGGTGTACATGTATATTCACAACTGCTCTGTGAAGTGGAGGTTATTGTTATCTCCATTTTACAGGAAAGAAAACAGGATCACAGAGGCTGAGTGACTTTTTTAGGGTCACACAGCTAGGTATCACATTGAACTTAAGTCCTTGTAATTCCAAGTATAATGGGACTTTTTAAACATTAGTTTTACAGATGCAAAAAGTAGACTACACTCACACATAATTACTTTCATTATACTGGGTACTAATAAAATATTCAAACTTTTGGATATATGGTAAGATCATTAAACTCCAATTTCATAACTATGAATGCCATGAGGAAAAAAAAAGCCAAAAGGTTAAAAAAATCAAAAGAATCAGCATGATTTGATTGATATAAGTTAAGATATAGTAAAGACAGGATCAGAGTTTTCAGGAATAAATGAGTCAGCAACAAGAGTAAATCATATGAGAGTATGTGATAGAATTTCATGAAATTATGGCTGTGATAGCCTACTCAAAAGCCTACATGAATTTATAATAGCAATATCAATTTAGAGAAATAGCGGCAGAATAAAGCTTACACAAAGCATCATTTCTAAAATAATAGGATGGCAGTATTCACACTTTAATACAATAAGCACTTATTGAATCCCTAACATGAGCAAGGTACTCTGCTAGGTTTGGGGGGCACACATACAAAAAATTAATCAGTTCATTCCTGCACTTCAAGAGTTTACATTCTATTAGGGAAACAATTAACTCTAAATATATGAACATGTTCACAGATAACTAAATAAAGAACATAAGCAATAAATGCAAAGTAATTTTAGGGAAGTCATCAAATTTGTTGAGTCAGGAAAAGCTAAGGTTGGCAGTAAGATTTGAGCTGAGCATTGAGAGGAGATAAGAATTTTTAAATTATTTTTTTAATATTTTAATTTTTTACCATGGTTACATGATTCTTGCTATCTCCCTCCCAAAATGTGGAATGCTTCACAAATTTGCGTGTCATCCTTGTGCAGGGGCCATGCTAATCCTCTCTGTATCATTCCAATTTTAGTATATGTGCTGCCAAAGCAAGCACGAGATAAGGATTTTTTAACAGTTCAGAGGTAAGGTAGATGAGTATTCCAAGAAAAGAGGTGGCAGGGTTGGTTGGGGAAATAAATTATACAAAGGCACAGAGGTGATTAGGATGTGGGCTGAAATGTAAATTACATAAAAAGAGGGGTGGGTGAGTAATGTGAAATCTATGTTATTATTGTTTAGTTGGTTTTGGCCATATCTGACTCTTTATGATGCCATATTGACAAAGACACTGAGGTATGGTTTGCTATTTTCTTCTCTAGCTTATTTTACATATGAGGAAAATGAGGCAAATGCAGTTAAATGATTTGCCCAGGGTCATACAACTACCTAAGTGTCAGTGGTCAGATTTGAACTCATGAAGATAATCTGTCTGATTCCAAGCACAGTGCTCTATCCCTTGAACCACCTACCTACTTCTCTGAAGAAAATAATTCCTCAAAAATTAGAGTTAATCAAGTGGAAGTCAATGAACATTATGGACAAAATCAATAGCTTCTAGTAAAAGTAAGGATTGTACTAGCAGCCAGAAATAATGAAAGTACCAAGGATCAACAATTTAGCAGCTGCCACTATAAAAAATTGGAGAATTTGATATATTACATTTCAGAAGCCAAATGATATGGGTTTCCATTCAAGAATAACTTACTCAGCAACACTGATTATAATCCTACTGGGAGAATAAAATGCACTTCTAATGAAATAGAAGACTTCCATACATCCTTGCTGAAAAGGCCAGAGCTGTGTATCAACTTTGATATCCAAGCAACATGGGAAACATTAAATGGTAAACACAAATGAACAACCCTAAGGGACTAAACAGGGACAAATGACTGACTCTCAAATAAATAGATAAGACATGATATGTCTTTTCTCTGAGGGATAGCACCATCAGTGGTCATAGAGGGAAGCTCTGGGAGAGGTTGTGAAGAGAAGCATGGAAAGAGAACATACAACGGTGGGGAGAGGGAGAAGGGAATAAAAGGAGTGTTAGGGAAGATTATCCTATAATATCAGGTTGTGCAAGTAGACATAGATATATATATATATATATATATACAAGGAAAAATTGCTGGGAAGAAACAGCTGACACTTGAACCTTAATCTCATCTGAAGTGATCAAAGAAGGGAAGAAAATAAACAGAAACAGACTCACTCATACACAGAGTTGATTACAGAAATATATTTCACTCAACAGGGAAATAGGAGGGAAAGAGGAGAAGAGAAGATTAAAAAAAGAATAGATTAAAGGAAATATCAGTCCTAAGGGGAAAAAAACAATATTTATAACTCTTTTTGAGGTGGCTAATAATGTGAATCTGAAGGGGTACTCTTAAATAGGAAAATGAGTGAACAAGTTATGGCTTATAAATATTATAAAATGCTATTGTACTATAAAAAATGATAAAGTAGATTGTTCAGAGAAATCTGTAAAGAAATCTATGAATTAATGCAGAGTGAAGCAAACAGAACCAGGAGAACATTTATAAATGACAACAATATGGTAGACAAACAACTGTGAAAGAATTAGGGACCCTGATCAGCATAATGGCTAGCCATGACTCCAGAGGATTAATGATAAAACATACTGCCCCTATCTTAATAAAAACATGAAGAACTCAGAATGCAAATTGTACAGATTATTTTGGACATGGAAAATGTAGAAATTTATTCAGTTTGTCTGTACATGTTTATAAGAAAAAAGTTTTGTTTTTCCTCGTGCTCAGTTAGATGAGATGAGAAGTTGAGGTAGAAGGAAGATAAGATGAATTTTTGATGACTGAAAAATAAAAAGTAGTTTGAAAATACTGTCTAAAATTGATGTATCATAAAGTAGATGAAGTTGTCCACAGATAATATGAATTTAATATTTATATATATATATATTGGGTTTCCTATTTAGAGCTTTGATGGGATTAATCAAATTGATTACTCCACTATTTGGACCTTCAGATAGATATATTAGGGTATAAGTCCATTTTTCTATTTGAAATATTTGGAGCTAATGTCACTAGTTTCTGTTTGTTTTGGGGCTTTGGAGTTTTGCCTTTGGAAAATCCAAAATACCTAATTGCCTTTATTTTCTGAAATTGATGAAAAATCAAACTAAGTCACCTTCAGTGAAGAGGGGAGAATGGCAGAAAGAACTAAATAAGCAAAAAAATATGAAGGGAAAATGAGTTTGTTTCAAGATATTCAGATGTTTACTTCATATATCTTGAGAATAAAATAATTAAAAACAAAAAATTAGCAAATGTCCACTACCACCTATGAATCCTCATGTAAGAACTCTAATACAAAATTCAAAAATTGGAAGCCTTTATTTTCCCTGAATACTATAGGAATAACATGAGGCAAAACCTGTCAACTCCATGTTCCAATTAATTCTGCGCTTGTTTAGGACTGAAAGATGTTTTGAAGAAAGCATATCATGAAAAAAATTATGTGATTCTTTAATAGATTTAGGGTTGGAAAGAATGTTGGAAGTCGTCTTGTCCAGTGTCATAATTCTATGCTGAGAAAAAATTAGAACCTGAAACTGTTAATACAGGAGAGCAGAAATTTGACTTTGGTCTTCTGATTCCAAATCTAAGACTGATTGCACCTTAACATACATCTTACTTTGGGTCATATAGAAAGATTGATGACTCCCACTAAGATTGACTCCTTAAGGATTACAAATGGTTAATAAGGAAACTAAACACTTAATGAGACAAGCTTATAAACCAGCTATTTGGGAGAAAAAAATTGGCCACAGCAAATCTATCTCCTAGCCTTAATCCATTTATTAATTACTTAACTATTTAATCCTTATGTGTATTTGTCACAAAAATGTCCAACAATGGACAATATTTCCATCGGTGTTGCAATATCACTCTTCCTCTCCATGTGTTCAAAGGTTTCTAGGAATTCACTTTTGAGCCACAGACAGAACTCTAAAAGAGAACGTATTTTTCCTATATTAGTTGTACTCTTCAAAGGATGCCCTCTTCCTAGTTATCCAATGATCTATTAACGAAACCATATCTGATCAGTTCATGGTGCTGATTCTTAAAGGTCAACATATTTAACCTAGGAAAGCCATTCTCCTTACTATGGACCCTGAAAATCAGTACAGGAACTATATTGGATTCTGTCAATGGGGGATCTGTGGCTAAGGAAGAGAAAATCATAGTATCACTCATCCTTTGACTTCAGATGGGTGATGTCTATCTAGAGTTTCTGTAAGTGCCCTACCTTTCTTAAATTATAAGTTACCTTCCCTAGAAATATAACAGTCAGAATATAGGCAATCCTAGCAGGGAAAACAAGCAATGTAACCAAACCAAGGAGTTAAAAGATTCTTGAGACCTTCTGTGCCATCTAATTCCCCATTCCCTCAGGCAATGTAACTGGTCTGCAGATACTGATTGACAAACAAGCCTTTGGTTGGACTCACCTCAGTACACAGTATTGAAGGTAGGGCAGAACTGACCTAACATTTATTCCTATCTTAATAGATGTGTGGATTCCCTCTTTCTCATCTCCAAGGTTTAATCCCAGTTGAGCTTCTCCACCCCCATGCTTGTTGCTGATCAGAGTAAAAACTCAACTATTTGATCAAATAATAGAGAACACAACTGGGAATAGGTCTGAGAATTTTATCCTCTCTCTGTCATTTAATTCATCTCAATACCTCCATATTTTAAAGAAAAACTAACAAATATTACAGCACAACTAAATTTGGAGACACTGAGTGTTCATAAAAAAACTTCTCTCCTATTGGGACATCCTAGGAAGAATATTGAAAAAAGATGATTTTAGATAAAGGTATTTTATTCTCTCACATATCACCTCTACTACTACTGTATTGTTCCTTCCCCGAAAATACCCAAAACACACAGACTAGAAATTCTGCTCTGCCTCTGCTGACTACACTCTCAATTCATTCTTGTATTCTTTAGATTTGGTTGCAGAAGAACTGTGAAACAAATGGATCATGAAGAACAAATGTGATAGGTCATTACACTAGAGATCAGTCAGCATCTTTGTGCATTAAGGTTACTGGATGACTAGTTCAGATTTATAATGGCTGAAATTCATGCCAAGGTAGAAACCACAACCTACCCTGGCTTATCATGAAACACTTTGAAAGAAGAAAGGTGCTTAAATATCCATCAGCTTTAAACATAAGTAGAAGTCTTGAATTGCTTTGCTGGATAACTTGATAACTTATTTCAAAATATCTTCAAAATACCATAGAATCAAGTTATATTTTATATATATATATAGTATTATTACATTTAATATATAATATATAAAAATATAAAACAAAATATATGTATGTGTATACATATATGTATATTATATTTGAATGTACATATGCATTACATGTGTGTTGCTTGTATATATACTAATACAAATGTTAATATACAGTTATATGTCTGAGGCAGCTAGATGGCATACTGTATAAAATACTAGGTCTGGAATCAGGAAGACCCAAGTTCAAATCCACCCTCAGACAGTTATTAGCTGCATGACCCCAGGCTAGTCACTTTAGTTGTTTGCTTCACTTTCTTAAGTTATAAAATGGAAATGATAATAATATTGCTTATTGTTGTTGTGATGGATCAAATAAGATAATATTTGTAAAGTATTACAGATTATGTAAATTATGTGTTATGTGACTACTGGTCACATAATAGTTGTTTAATAACTGTTTTTCCCTTCATATATAGATGTTTATAATATGTATATGTGTATACACATATTACATATGTATGTGTAGATATACATATTTTATATATATGCATGTGTACAAATATTATACATCCATTGGATTATTCTCCCTCACACAGAGACTGTTAAAAACCCACTCTAGTACTGTATCTTAGAAGTTATCTTGTCTATTGCAGACAATTCTAGGAAACTATATTATTTCACAAATTCTTTTAAGTCACATAGTAAAGCCTAACAAAATACTTTATCTAAAGATCTCTTAGAAAGGCTTGTCACCAAAGGGTTGTCACCAGTGATGATGTTTTTGGTCACAGCAACCAATTTTAGAAGAAGGAAAGTTCAATATGAGTCAATAACATGTTATGACAGTCAAAAAAAGAGGAAGTTTTTGTTAGTCTACACTTAGAAAGGCAGAGAATTCTGGACCAGAGAGGCAAGAGTCCTGCTGCATTTGATCATAGCACATCTGTACTGCATTTAGACCTGGGAGCCAAAATAGAGATCAGTCAAAGGAACCAAGAACGTCTATCTTGGAGAAGACAATGTTCTGGGTGAATTTGGGGTACGATGCTTGTTATCTTTGACAGAATCAAATGGAAACAGGATTAGACTTGTTTTGCTTGATCCCAAAGGACACAAATTGAAATATTAAGTAGAAATTGCATAGAGGCAGCTTTTAATTCTAAACCATCAATAATTGGAGCTGTGTCTGTGAGATGGGTTACCTTAAGGATAGTAAATCTTCAAGTATTGGTCGAATGACAATTTGTTAGAGATGGTTTAAAGAGGACCAGATCATCTATGTGTTCCCTTCCAACTCTTACTGATTATGACTGTTTAACATGCAATCTAATAAGGCATTAAGAAGTAACAGTCTACGACCGTGGAAGAAATATCCATGCTAATGAAATAATACATTTTAAGACATATAGGTTAACATATGCATCAATATAGTATAATATGGTAATACATTGTTATCTATCTACACATTAAACAGTTGTTAAAAATTATAAACTATTGGGGGTAGCTGGATGACTCAGTGGATTGAGATCCAGGCCTAGAGATGGGAGGTCCTGGGTTCAAATTTGGTCTCAGACAGCTGTGTGACCATGGGCAAGTCACTTAACCTTTACCATTTACCAGTGCTTAGCCTTTACCATTCTTCTGCCTTGGAACCAATACAAAGTATTTATTCTAAGACAGAAGTTAAAGTTTTATTTTTATTGTAAACTATTTAAAACTACATGAAATATCGCTCCATATCTGTAATAAATGTTCATAGACCAACTCTGTGATATAATTCATGATATAATGATATAATTCAAGTTATATGTATAATCTTTAGGCATGTTGACCCAGAAGGAAGATATTGATCATAACATGGTATTTTTTTATCTGACTGGTTGGCTAAATGCTTTTGGACATGCAATGAATCCCATATATGTCACTGACAAGAAGGGCGTTTCAACATGACAGATTTCTTATTCTTTAGTAGTTTATAATAGTTTACTTGGCCTTACAAAGTGAATGTGAGAGGGATGAAGGGAGAGGTTGGAGAATAGGAGGGCTGTACTATTCAATAGATATCCTATAGCCTTCACTTGCTAACTTTCTTACAGACTCAATCTCACCAAATCTTGACTTTGCATTGGACACTAGTATACACTTGACCTGGAACAGTTAGTATATTCAGTAGATTTTAATGATAATGGTTTTATGACTTGCTAAGAAGAAAATTGACAATGGTGAAGTATGATAAACTGGGTTCTATTTTGTAGTAGCACAAACATTGGGTCTCATAAATGGAATAATGATGGAGTCTTTCCATGAGATTCAGTAGGAGTTAGCCTTCCCAGAAGGAACAATAAAGCAAAAATCTCTTCTACTTCATCTTTCCATAATAACTACTAATTAGCATTAAAAAACATGTTACTGAATGAAATAAAATGAAATTAAATGAGATTGTATCTCCTGTCTGTGAGCAGAATGTGAAAAAACAATTGATAGATTTCATGATACCCCAATAAAGGTGTGTGAGGAGATACTACTGCTGGTAGGAGTTTGATATTTTTTTAAATGTATTTATTTAATTAATTTAGAATATTTTTCCATAGTTACATAAATTATGTTCTTTCCCTCCCTTCCTCCTACCCTCTCCCATAGCCAACAAGTAATTCCACTGGGTTTAACATGTGTCATTGATCAAGATCTATTTCCATATTATTATATTTGCACTAGAGTGATCCTTTATAGACTACATCCCCAATCATATACCCTTTGACCCATTTGATCAAGCAAATGTTTTTCTTCTGTGTTTCTATTCCCACAGTTCTTCCTCTGAATGTGTGTAGCTTTCTTTCTCATAAGTCCCTCAGAATTGTCCTGGGTCATTGCATTGCTGCCAGTAGAGAAGTCCATTACATTCAATTGTGACATAATGTATCAGTCTCTGTGTACAATGTTCTTCTGGTTCTGCTCCTTTCACTCTGCATCAATTCCTGGAAGTCGTTTTAGTTCACATGGAATTTGTCCAGTTCATTATTCCTTTGAGCACAGTAGTATTCTGTCACTAGCAGATACTACAATATGTTCAGCCATTCCCCAATTGAAGGGCATCCCTTCAATTTTCCAATTTTTTTACCACCACAAAGAGCGCGGCTATAAACATTTTTTAACAAGTCTTTTTAGGGGTGTGATATTTTGACTTAATTTCACCTTCTCATCCAGAAAATAGGAGCTATTAGAAAAAGGATAGGGAAAAGAGGCTTGGTGACACTGATACCTTTTGCACTAATTCCTCCTCCTCATCTTGCCCCCATATATCATTTTTTCTCCCTTTGGACTGGGATTGAAAAGATAAATGAAATCCTTGTACTAATTGAACATGGTAAAAATGGAAGACATTAGAAAAGGAAATAAATTACCTACAGGTTAAATATCATCTGAAAGGGATATTTTGGATATTCAGGGAAGACTAGTACCTCTAATGTGAGGGTTATCCATTTTTGGTGTCCATTTGCCATCCAGCTCTCAACTGTGGCTTCAAGAATCTATAAGCAGTGGCCACACTTTGGTAAACTATCTTGGCATGTGGACTACACTGCTCTGAGGGTACCAAGAGACTTCAAAACCATTGTCAAATTAGGGGGGGGGGTTACACCAGGTATTAAAAGACTTCCCCCTTGACAGAAGAGGCAGATGTGAATAATTTGTGCCAACACACAGAAAAGTGGTAGAAGCAGGGTCTGTGGAGCATTTAGAACTTGGTCAGACATCACATCCCAAGACATTATCAGTTATTTTGACTTTGTCTTGCCACTGGACTTTGATGGCTTTGGAAGAGAGAGTGAAGCCAACTCTGAATTGCAACTCTGTTGCTTAAATCCAATTTTTAGAGGAGTCAAAATATATTATCCAGTGATGTCACTGGACTTCTTCCAGTACAAGGACAACAATCATCATCTGAAAGAAGAAAATGCTTAGAGGCTTGACTTATTTACATTTGGATAATGGGAGGCAAACTCAGATTTGTTTCCAGAGGTCTGTTGCCTTAAGTTTGGGGAATTAACCCTCTATTCTGAGGCTGCTTTGATGCCCTTTGTAGTCAGCATAATAACTCTGGCAAGGAGGACAAGGAGAGAATCAGGAAGGCTTAGTTCTCTAAGGAGAGGTTACTGGCTCAGCTTATTTGAAGTCAAGTCTCAGAGGTCATTCTTTATCTGAAAGGTCTAGAGAACCTTGATTGGCAGTATCACACTAATCAGCTTTATAAAGGGCCATTTCCTCAGCCTGTTTTAGGTAAACTAAGCTTTTATATTGTATTCCTTCCCCTACCTGGAAACAATCACTTGGTACCAACTGTCCTCTGTTACTGGGAATTGAACAAATATGCTCTTGAAATTTGAACATAAGGTGGGTTTCCCTATTAACAAGCAAATTCAAATATAACTGTTTTCTTACCCACATAAACAAAGGAAGACAAGAAGCCTTGACTAGTTCAGAAGTTATGAATATGGATAAATGAGGGATTGTTAAATCAGAAATTTGTAATCTTTCTTTAAACACATTCTTTACAAAATACCTAGAAGAGAGGAAGTAAGAAATGATGAAGCCTTTTTTTTCAAACATTTATTAATATTCATTTTTAACATGGTTACATGATTCATGCTCCTCCTTTCCCCTTCACCCCCTGCACTCCCCCCACCCATGGCTGATGCACATTTCCACTAGTTTTGTCATGTGTCCTTGATCAAGACTAATTTCCAAATTGTTGGTAGTTGCATTGGTGTGATACTTTCGAGTCCACACCCTCAATCATGTCCACCCCGACCCATGCGTTCAAGCAGTTGTTTTTCTTATATGTTTCCTCTCCTGCAGTCCTTCCTCAGAATGTGGGTAGCGTCTTTACCATAAATCCCTCAGAATTGTCCTGGGTTACTGTATTGCTGCTGGTACAGAGGTCTATTACATTCAACTTTACCATAGTATATCAGTCTCTGTGTACAGAGTTCTTCTGGCTCTGCTCCTTTCACTCTGCATCTGTTCCCGGAGGTCTCTCCAGTTCACCTGGAACTCCTCCAGTTTATTATTCCTTTTAGCACAATAGTATTCCATCACCCGCANACTCCTCCAGTTTATTATTCCTTTTAGCACAATAGTATTCCATCACCCGCATATACCACAGTTTGTTCAGCCATTCCCCAATTGAAGGACATACCCTCCTTTTCCAATTTGTTGCCACCACAAAAAGCGCAGCTATGAATATTTTCGTACAAGTCTGTTTATCTATGATCTCTTTGGGGTACAAACCCAGCAATGGTATGGCTGGATCAAAGGGCAGGCATTCTTTTATAGCCCTTTGAGCATGATTCCAAATTGCCAGCCAGAATGGCTGGATCAGTTCACAGCTCCACCAGCAATGCATTAATGTCCCAATTTTGCCACATCCCCTCCAACATTTATTACTCTCCCCTTCTTTCATTTTAGCCAATCTACTAGGTGTGAGGTGATACCTCAGAGTTGTTTTGATTTGCATTTCTCTAATTATTAGAGATTTGGAACACTTTCTCATGTGCTTATTGATACTTTTGATTTCTTTACCTGAAAATTGCCTATTCATGTCTCTTGCCCATTTATCAATTGGGGAATGGCTTGAT
>NW_025346930.1:0-2364 GCF_016433145.1 Gracilinanus agilis | reverse complement strand
CTCTCTCTCTCTCTCTCTCTCTCTCTCTCTCTCTCTCTCCCTCCCTCCCCTCCTCCTTCCCCTCCCATCTCCACTTCACCACACACAGAAACCCCTTTTCAAAGGCGCTTTTTTTCCAACCCAGTGAAGTAGTCTTTGCCCCTTTGTGGTGAGGGCTCATTAACATTCCCACAGCAGCATCTCTTCAAGGATTTTACTTTTGTAACTCTGTGGGGAGGTCAAGAGGCCACAGTGAAGAGGTAAAAGGAAAGAGGAGCGAAAGGGGGGGAGGACGGAAGAAAGGAGAGGATGGAAAAGAACCCTTCCTTTCACAATGGGTAAAGAGTTGGGGAGGGAGAAGCAGGAAAAAAAAAAGAGGAAAGGAAGAGGGGAGCCAGAACCCAGGAATGAAGCAAACATGGACCCCAGGGCTGCTGGCAGGGAAAGTTTCAGAGACTCCTGGGAGAAGAAGCCAGGGTTCCCCCTGGATTCTCCTTTCTTGGTTTACAAAGGCAGGTGCTTAATGGACTCCATCTGATTAAAGAGTGACAGAGTTCTGAACTAAAATCTGGCCCCAGTGGTGAACGGTAGCCTTGGACTTTGCCTCTCCAGGCCGCAATTTCTCCCTCTCTCTACAATAGAATCACGATAACTGTCTATTTACCGGGATGTTATGAGGATAAATGAGATAACGTCATAGGCATTCTAATGGGGGTGGAACAAGGGGGGCGTCACCCGGGGTCCTGACCCTGAAGGACTAAGAAAATATGAATGGCCGATGGGGGGGGAGGGAATTGAGACAGAGAGGTTTCCAAAACTTTTCTCTTCTAGGTACCTACATCATTCATCTGCCTCCCCCTCCCCCAACAAGAGGGCCTGTCTGCCCCTGCCATCCTTTTAATAGGCCCAACTTAATCTGCATTTGTGCAACTAAAGAAGTAAAGGGGCATAGGAGGTATGCAAGCTCAGCTCAGCTCTGTGAGTCATCATTGGTGGCTGAGGGCACCTTCAAAGAAAAGCAGAGATAAAGTCTCCTTATTAAATACCAGAGGGAAGAGAACAATTCCCCCTTTCTCAATTGAAGGTGATAAAGCTTCTCCTATCAGCTAAAGGTTTAGGGGGTTGGAGGGAGGGGAGGGGGGAAGAATAATGTTGACCCAAGCATAAAAGCTGCAAGATGGAGGTTGACTTCTACATTCAGAAGTTTAACATTTTGCTCAAATTTTAGAAGGAAAATCACAATCAGAAAATGGAGAAACCCCCCCCAAAAAAATGAAAAAATGAACCCCAATCACTGACTGAGTTTACAAGCTGAGTAGGGCCTGAATGATTTTGGTAGTTGTTTGCCAGAAGAGAAAATGATAAAATTGTAGAATCAGAATGTCAGAGCTAAAAAGGGCCTTCAAAATCACCTAATCTATTTCCTCCGATTTTAGAGTCTGAGAAAGAAGAATTCAAATCATCAATGAGTCTCCAGTCACATCTCCCATCTGTACAGGAATTCTCCTCTGTGATATTTCCAACAAGTAGTATTCTCTGAATGCCTGAACACTTTCCGTGAAGAGAAACTCACTACTTCAAGGGGAACCCATTTCATTAATGGATGATTATGACCGATAGAAAGTCTATTGTATTCAGTCAAAATCTTGCTCCTGTAACTTCTGTCCCATTGAGCCTGTCTTTTGGAGCTAACTAAAAAAAGGCTACACCCTCATATGGTAGCCCTTATAACCCAAAGTATGGGCAGTCTTTGAAGTGAGGAAATATCCACACACCTGCATTCTTAGAATGATTCTAAATGGCTAGCAAATATTTCCCTCAATGAAATCACTAACTCTCCTATGGACTTTATTGTGAAAAGTACTGCTATTTCTAAGGCTCTAAATCGCTTTGATATGTCCTCCTTGCTCTCAAATTAATGCAACTGACTTCTTTCTTCACCAACTAGAAATTTTACAAAGCTCCTGATCCCAGAAATAGCCATATCATGAGGTGACTGGGGTGACTCCTGTTCAGCCACAATGTAGCTTTTAATTTAGGGTTCCTCAGAGAACCAAAATGTACAGGGAAGTTCTCAAAAAAAGAGGTACTGAGGCAAAAAGCCAGAGGGAGTGCTCAAGAGTGGACATCATGGGGAGAGGAGGACACAGGAGCCCTCCTAGGGAGGAATGGGTTAAATCCTTTCCACTGCAGTACAAAAGAAAAGAGTGTGCGGAAAGATTAGGATTTTTGCTTTTACAATGGGAGCTGCTGAAGCCTGGGGAAGAAGCAGAAGAAAAAAAGGGGGCGTCTCCCCTTTAAAGACTTGAGAGGAGTGAGAGCAAGAGACAGTAAAAGAGAGGGAGAGAGGGAGAGAGGAAGAGAGAGAGAGTGAGAGAGAGAGAG
>NW_025346929.1:687-14565 GCF_016433145.1 Gracilinanus agilis | reverse complement strand
TCTCTCTCTCTCTCTCTCTCTCTCTCTCTCTCCCCCCTCCCCTTGGATAAATCTGTGTGTGAGTGTGCATTCACTCCTGCCTGTGCAGAATAAGGTTCAATGCTCATTAAACAGCTATTGCATCATCTGGCCTTATCCAGGCTCTAATATGCTATAAAGCAAGCTAATTGCAGGGTGACATTAATATTCCAGCCTCAATGGATTTCTGTCGAATTGATCCAGTTCACAGGGGGAAGGTTTCAATGCAGGTGTTTTATAATTCGATAATCAGAGCTGCAGAGGGACCAACTCCTTCATTTGCAATGGCAATTAGAAGGTGATTTCCATGAGGAGAAAATGAGATACCAACAGTTCTATTGCTCAGAATATGAAAGAGTGGGAGGGGAATGGTCTGTAATGGCAGCTGCAGATGAATTCAGACTCAAACCAGGTGAACTCATCAGAATCTTTGGCTTACTTTAGCAGAAAAAGGTTTGCTTCCCTCTTTGAGGGACTACAGAAATCATGTGGCCTTCCTCATTTCTATCTTTGGTAGGTAGAAGTGAGAATGGATGGAGCCCATCACAATCACTAGTAGGTGGGCATGAATTAGAACTTGAGTAGAACTCTTCTTCCAGACATGCCTCCCCTTCCCTAAAGTATGCCAAAAATTTTCTGTGAAGTCCCTGTGACATCATAGATGTGAAATCACATATTCTCCTTTGGATAAGACAAAAAAAATCATTGAATATATTTGGAATCTTTAAGTGTGTTTCCTCCTGGAATTCACTTCACATAGTTGGGGCTTCTCTAAAAACAGTAATCACTCTATAAATATTGGTTGATTTCATGATCATTAAAAAATCAATCAAAAGCAAAGTAAAACTAACTCTAAGTGGAAAACAATACGCATTTGAATTGTGTTATATGTAGTTATATATAGTTATATGTATAGTATAGTATATATATATAGGTTGACAGAATTTGCACAACTTCAAGGATATAAGTTTGGGGAGGGAATGGGCAAGTATGATGCCATTTGTTTGCTCCATTCTGTACTCATCAGTATTAAGAAACAATGATTTGTATGCACTATCTAGCTTCAGAATTCAAGGAGCCTTGAATAAATATTGACATATTTTATAAATGATCTACACGACAGAAGAACTCAATGCCCTTTAGAGATGAAATCAGGCCAGGCAAAACTCAGGGAAAACATGAACTTCTACAGCACACGTAATAATATTCAAATTTCTTTTTTCTCTCCAGTCCCTTTGAGGTAAGTACCAGTTTAAAGACCACTGGTCCTATTTTTTTTAAGGGAAAGAATAAAAAAGAGAGAAGTTGAATGGTGAGGCCAGAGCAACATTTAGAAAATGAAGACTGCTATTAAAGATTGAGATGCTTGTTAGTAAAAGTGGGATGGCATTGCTGGTGGGGGTAAATTTTTTCCAAAGAACATAAAATTGTTATCTCATGAAACTCTAGATAAAACAACTTCCTCTGGATACTGTAGAAAATGGACTGTATATTGCCAAGTGCCAGATATGCCATTCGCATATCTGCTAATATGAGTAGAAGTTAAAACTACTGTCTGTCTAACTGAGCTCCTGAGTTCTTACATCCAATGGCTTTTCAATGACTCCAAAAATCTCATCTTCCATTGTTTTGAACAAGCACCCTAAATACTATGCAGAAGTAGTATTTGTAACAGAAGGCTGCCATTAGGATAATTGGACATCATCTTACCTAATGTGAAGGGCAATGTTAAAAGGTTTCCTCATCTGCAAACATACCCAGAAAAAATAGCTTGTTGACAGAGGACTTAGCCTTTCACAGGTCTATAATGATCCCTAAACTATGTAAAAGTTTGAAAGCCTATATAACTGAAACTAATCAGTGCTTTCTCTCGATGATTTCTTATCAAAAATTCAATACAAAAATTACCACTAAAAATAAGGCATTTGGATTAAGAGGCCCTGGGTTCAATTCTGAGCTTTGCCATTCATTTCTGTATGGCTTTGGGCAAGTTGATTAAATTATTTGAACCTTGGTTTCCTCATCTTTAAAATGAGGGGGCTAGACTAGATGACCTTCAAAGTCTCTTTATATGCCTGTGATATATTTTCTATCTATGATCTACTAGCATTTATTTGGAGAGGGGGTGAAACATATTAGATATTTCTGATTTTCATATGGGTGGCTTTTGAGCTATAAAGTCATAGCCCCAAAGAAATGAAACAGAAGATATTAGAGTATTCATCTAAAAACATAAATAGCACTTTAAAATGGCAATACATAAATGATTTATTGATCAACTAAGAACAAACCAAGCCACACAAAGTAGGGTAGAGAATAACTTTATTTTTAATGTCAGTACAAAATGGTATAACTTCTAAACTTGACTGTGAAAACTTTTCTCTGTTTTCATTCTGCCTCTTATCTGTTTTAAGCAAAGTCCCACTTTTAGAGACTGCACAGTTGTTACTTTTCCACTCTCTAGGAAAGCAGCCTTGCCTGGAACTTAGCAAGTATGAATCTTTAATGGTTCTCAGAGTATTTTTTTTCTCCATTGAAATATGCACACCATATCTTTACTAGAGCAGTCTAATTCCATAATTCTCTTTTCTGACCCTTGCGTAATTTTTATACAATAATAAGACCATAGATTTGAAGCAGGAAAGGACCTTAGAAGTCCTCTTAAGTAAATGGATATATTCATCATGTCATCATAACTACTTCCAAATTATCACCCCTCTGGGTTTTCTGTAAGGCTGAATATCCAACAACATATGAAAATCCGCTATATAACGCAATTAAAAATGACAATATACAGGTTTCTTTAGAGGGTCAAGGAGAAGACTATTCTCCAGGCCTGCTTACTAAAGCTGAGCTAAGCAACCTGAAGATGACATATTTAATGAAAGATTTAAATCCTTAAACTTCTTTGAAAGGCCATAAAGCCACAGTGTCTACAATATTAAACAATGATTACTGACTTTGAGAAATATGTCTTGCCTTAAGAAATGCATGTGTTTTAAATAAATTATCATCTTTTTTGTTTTGTTTTGTTTCTAGGATTGCCCTTGCCACGTTAATTTTCTCTGGGTGCTTATGTTTAGATCAGTAAAGACCTCAGCAGCAATTTTCTTTTATTGACTTTCTGTTATATTCCACATTTAATTATGCCAGATAATAAGTACAGAAGTACCTCATAGAATCCCAATCATCTACTGTGAGCACACAAGGCAAAAAACTTCTGTGATCAGCCAAAAGGTCCCTGCCTCGAGACCTGCAGGTTTCAGAGGGGCTGTTTTGTCCCTTGGCAGCTGGCATGGAATGAAATACATCCACTCTCACCCGTGGTTCAGGGAACAGAAAAGGCCAAAGGTTTTCAATTTCTGAGCAAGAGACCACTTATTGTCCTCTTGGGCTTATGTCAAGGCCTATTATACAGTTTAGGTGGGAATATCTCCATAAAAGAATGAGACATCCAATTAATATCACAGGAGCTCTAAGGCTGAGGTCTGAAAAAAAATCTAAAATAATGAATAGTGTTTAGAGTATCCAGTGGGTAATAGCACTGGAAAGACAGAGGTGTTAGAGCCAATGCTTCTGGTTTCTTTGTGCCAACCAAGGTGAGAGATGTAAAGGCATAAAAAGATGGTCCCTTTCTTCCATGACTTTTAATCTAGCACGGCAAACAAGACTCACACTTAAGAAAAATTTAAATAACAATAACAATACCATAACAAGCTATATAAATAATATAGAGTATTATAAATAACATTTACTATTTAAAAGATTAAGAAGGTTCTTTTCTCACAGTAACCTTCTGAGGTATGTAATAGACATATTACTGTTCCCATAGTACATATGGAGCAACTGAGGCTTAAAGAGTTTGCACAATTCACCCACAATCACAAAACTAGTAAGTGGTAAAGCTAGGCAGGAACAAATACCTTCTTGACTCAAGTCTAGTAATCTAGCCCACTGCACATGTTAGAGCATCAAGCTTTTTCCTTCTTTACAAATTTCCAATGTTTTCTAAACAATTGTCATTTTCTCATGCTGTATCTTTTGTTGGCTATTATTGTCTTATGAGTACATCTACTACCACCTGTAGTGGATAGACAGTTGGGTGTGAAGTCACAAGGATCTGAGTTTATATCTAATCTCAGATATGTACTAGCTATGTGACCCTGGTCAAGTCTCTTAACCTCCATCTACCTCACTTCCATCAACTGTAAGATGGGAAAAATAATGGCAATTGATTCTCAGGGTTATTGTGAGGATCAAATGAAATAATATTTGTATAGTGCTTAGTATAGTGCCTGGTAAATCGTGTTAAATTGATTTTGTTTCTTTCCTTCTTTCTTTTCTTCCTTCCTTCCCTCTTTCCTTCCTTTCCCTCACTCCCTTCCAAACTGGAAAATCTGACCTTTCCTTGAATGTGCTATAGTCAGGGGTGAAGTCTATTCTTGCCACTAACTCCTTTTTTATGTTAAGCTACTCAATTAATGCTTCTAGTTGTTTTAGTCTGGCAAGCAGATACACTATTATTTGCCATCTCTTTCTTCTTTTTTATTTTTATTTTTTTAGTTACATGAATAAACAGTTTTTGACATTTTAGAATTCAAGATTTTTTTCCCTCTCTTCCCCTCCCGGTCTCATCTAAACAGTGAATAGTCTGATATGGATTATATCTGTACTTTTTTAATACGTATTTCCACATTGCTCATGTTATACAATAGAAATCTCATGAAGGAACTATAGTAGAAGATGGCATGCTTTGATCTGCACTCAGACTCCAACTGCCATCTCTTTCCTCATGGTCAATAGTAATAAGGCTAAACATGAATGAACAACCCTGCAAAGTAAGAAGTGCTTTACAATTCCGAGTATAGCTCACTCTCCTCCTATAGAAGAGAACTTTTTTCAAAGAGAAAGAAGTCTATTTCATTTGTGTCATTTTACTCTTAGAACCTAGCACAATGCCATAATGACTATGTGTTGAAATGAATGCATTCACAAAGATCATAGGGACAGGTAATAGGATCAGGACTTGACCTGTGATTTCAATGATATAAAAAAAAATTTACTGCTGAGGAAAGTATGCCTTCCAATGCAATTCAACCATTTCTGCTACTTCTAGACTAGAAAATTGAGAGCTTATAAAACTTGAGTAAGGTGACCATCAGTATGCCCGTCAGGCCTTGTACCCAGGTATTCTGGCTCCAAAGCTAGTTTTCTATCTATATGGAGCACTGCCTCTCTCTTAAAGACCAAATAAAGAACAGATTCCTCGGCCACCTCCTTGTTCCTCAATATAACTCATAAAAAACACTCTAAGGTACAACTAAACTCCCATAAATACCATCGCCTTGCCTCGAGCCAATTAGAAGTGTCCAAGAAAATAATTTTGAGTGCTGACAAATAAGATTGTTTTGAATATCCAATGACTTGGAGTCAAATGGGTGCGAGATCCGGTTCCCGTTGGCTCTGAGGGCTGGTTGTTAAATTTTGAGTGCAAGCATTCACACTTCAGAAATCATCAAATACCATGAATCAGGGCTTGATTTATTGCTTTGCTGATTGTCTAGACTTAAAAAAGTGATGGAGAAAATAGGAAAGATGCAGACTATTCTTAAAAAATCATTGGATTTTTTTTGAGAACCTGATGAGCCAGCTGTTAAGCACCCATGCTTAGATGCAGTAATATCCATCTTATTTCACTTGGATTTCCTTTATACGCATTTCTGAGCATCCACCTCTGAGTCATTACTAAGCCAACCTGAGAGGAGAAGGGGCTAATGAAGAGATCTAGTTCATGACAGAACCAGTCCATTCTCAAGGAGAGACCCTTCACTTGCCAGGATGCCTCTCCCTCAGGGCCAGGCTGCAGCCATATCAAATCAGAGAGCCCTAGTGTAAAGGCAGCGGCTTTTCTGAGTCAAAAACTGTTTGGCAAAATGACTGGATTGGATTTTGCAGCTCACAATTCACACATATTGGGATCTTTGGCTTTTTAAATATATTCTCCTTCATCTCTTCTCACCCTGCAAATGTGAAATTAAATTAAGCCAAGAAACCTTTGGCTGATGGGGAAAAAAATTCTGTGAGTCAAGCCTATTAGATAGCGAAAACATATCCTCAGGGAAACATTGGGGCTTGGAGCACCTCAGTCATTAAAACTAGGCCAGACAAAGTACTAGAAAGCAGCCGTGAAGAAGAAGAATCCTGCTTTCATATCCCAAGGGAGAGGGACTGGATGGCCTAATAGGTCGTTTCCTGTCACAGATTTCCATCAAGCCTTCAGGTTTCTAATCTGTGACTGTGTTTAAAATGTTGAACTTGCCTTTCGAATACTTCATTTCTACAGCCTGTGAGACTAAATTATGTTCTCTTGGTGGAGAGGAGAAGGAAGCAGACCAAAAAAAAGCTACTTTGAGCTTTTAAGAGGAAAGGGGCTCCACTCTTACAAAAGCATTAGAACTTCTCTGAATCACTTTTAGCATCCTGAAAAGTGGCTGATCCATCTGTGGTATCGGATGAATTCTGTTTTTCCTTTTCCACAACTCTAAAAGCATGGCTTTCTGCCTCGAGTATACAAAGTTCTCTTCTCTATACTTTGAACTAAATGGTGCTTCACTCCTTTCTTGTTCATTTTCCCTCTATCTCTGGAAGGTTTAATTTTTTTTAATTTCCCTCACCTGCATTCTACACTAATGTGTTTGTCTATTTGTGATACATTCACATTTGTTGTTGATGCTACTCAGCTATTTGAGTCCTGTCCAGCTTTTTGTGACCCCATTTGGGGTTTTCTTAGCAAAGATATTGGAGTGGCTTGCCTTTTCCTACTCCAGATCATTTTACAGATGGGGAACTGAGGTAAACAGGGTAAAGTGACTTGACCTGGAATCACACATCTAGTAAGTGTCTAATTTCAGATTTGAACTCAGGTTTTCCTGACTCTAGGTCCAGATCTCTATCTACTGTACCACACAGCTGCTGGATATATTCACAGTGTTCTTATTTTCATTTTATTTAAAATGTCTTGACTTATTTATTACAAGGTGTCTTGTGGACTTCTCAAAAAAACCCTCATTTTAATTCAATTCAGTTAAGAAATCTGGAAGAGACATGATATAGCAGGGGGTTCAAAAGGGGGGAAAAACAAGAAGGAGAAGATACAGAGTCAGGAGACCTTTGCTTTTCTTGGTTTTGTCACTTATTATTCAGGTAACCTTTAACAAATCTCTTGCCTTCTCTGGGCCTCAGTTTTCCCATCTGTAAAACAAAGGGGTCAGACTATGTGGCTTCTACAGCTGTTTCCAACTATAAATTCTTATGATCTTAGCTAACATAATCATAATAGCCCTTTTAGCAAAGATAAGAATAGTGAAAAATCAAATGGTTGATAATTTAGAGTTCAGGAGAAACATGTTGAAATTGTGCACAGGAATAGAAAAAGCTACCATGCATATTAAAATGCCCATTCAATCAACAAGATTTTATTAAATAACTACTGTTTGTCTGGCGCTGTGAGAAAAGCTGGGAGTACAAAAAAGCCAGGAACAGTCCATTTTATCTGGGTGAGATAAAATAGAAACAGTATGTACAAATTCTAGATCCAAGATAACTTTTTGTAAGAGAAAAATACAAACAAAAATGAAATTAAATATATGCCTATGAATTGAGGAATGATTGGACAATTTAGAGTTTATTGGCATTACAGTGTAACATTACCATATCATAAAAAATGCAAATGTCTAGAATTCATAAAAAAAACATGGATCTACCTGTAGAACAGATGAAGAGAGAATATAGAACCTGTAAGAACAATAAATATAATGACTATAATAAGGTAATTTTTAAAAAATGGCATCTAAATTCAGATTCATTGTAACAACCAATCTGGGTCTTAGAGATGAGAAAGTAAAGCACATTTCCCTTTTCTCAAGAGAAGTGTAGAACTATGAGTGCGGAATCTTATATTTGCTTTCTGACATTTTGCTTAACTTCTCTTTGTGACAAAGAAAGGCTTAACTGGAGAGGAAGTATATTGGGTGATAACTAGTGAATGAAGAAAATATTTTTTTAAGTCAAGAGAAATGTGTTTTGTTGGTTTCACATCATCTTTTTTTCAGAGGAGGTACTTTTCAATTAAAAAATATACATGATCTCAGTCATATGATTCCAAAGTCCTCAAATACCCAGAGATAGCTCATGGATAATACAATAAGAGAGCAGGACTTTTCATCTGTTTGTTGCCTCTCCAATAACCTTGATCCCATCTGCATAAGAAACTTTGCTTCATATAACTGACATGGGATTACAACTGTCACTTTTTGCCAGATTGGAAAAGGTCAGAGAAATGGATCTGACCTTTTCCCAGGGTTCTATTGTTCAAACAGGAGGTGTTTTAAGGCTTGAAAAGGAATGGAAACTTTAAAGGTATCTGATTTGAAGTATCTATCTAAAAGAACTCAGGGGACCATCCACATGTCAAGTATTGGAAATCTCATTAATTTTCAGTTCACTTACCTATCCCATTAAAAACAAGCATTTAAATGGCATGTATAGTTAATAAATTCTTTTAAGTGTTTTATCTCAGTTGATCCTCAGAATATTTAAAGGTAGGTGTTGTTATCCCCATTTTTTAGATGAGCAAAATAAAATAAGGTATGAAGTTAACTGATTTTTCCATGGATACATCATGGTTAATAAGTGATGGGATTCAAACTCAGGTTCCTTCTGATTCCATGTTTAATACTCTTTATAAAATACCATGTATCCTAAAAGAGGAAGTGGTAATGGAGGTCCAGTTCAATTAAGAGACTACTGTATGCCAGGCATCATGTTAAGTGCTCATAATTCTAAACTTACTTTGACTGAAATATGTAATGTTTCTCTACATGTATGTATACACAGATATCTCCAATGGGCTGGTATTTTCATTAACAAATAAAGAAGCTACACATTCAGAGGATTGAGTTGAGGGCTGTCCACTGAATTAGTAGCAGAGTCTCAAAAGGTCTGATTCATACCCTATGTGTTAAAAGAACTATGAGCATCTAATTCAAACTGTGACCTCTGAACGTCAGGAAAACACTGTGTTTGCTCTTTCATGGTGAGTGAGAAAATGCCACAGGTGTCTCTGCATGCTGCTTGAAGCAAAAGCAAAAAGAGACCTAAGTCTTTTGAACAATTTTGACCCTGTATATAACCTGAAAAAAGCTCACCCAAAACACACATATATCTTTACTCGTGCTTTTCTTGAATTAAAAGCAAGGTAATTCTAGAGGAAACTAGGTGTATCCGTTATAGAAATGATGATTTTTAAAAGTTATTTTTAGTAAATGCATTATAATTTACTAATTTTTTTCCCATTTGGGTACTACAATTTAAATTTCAAATATCATAAGCATATGTTATAATTGTTCTTTGAAATAAAAATTTTTACTTACTATCTCTACTATGTGCAAAGGCATTATTGTCAAATAATACAGTTCGGTACTTATGCAACTCAAATCATTCTTTAAATATTTGGGTTTCAAAATATTTCCTTGTTCCTTATTCCCTACACTCCAGCCTCCTTGAAATCAGGGCCTGTTTTTGTTTCTTTGTTTCATTTTTGCTTTCTTTTATATAGCCTGTACTTCACTTATACTTACTTTGCAACTGACAATTGGAGGGCAAATTCTAACCAAGCAAGAATAAACAAAGAAGTGACCCATAAAAGGGAATAGCCAATGTTATTTGTGGAATAATTCTTCTAATCCAACAACTACAAAGTAAGAAATACACTGGGATACAAGAAATTTAAGAAATATCAAAAGGAATATCCTATTCAATGGAAAGTCTACTAAAATGGCAGGAGACTTGAATTATTTAAAGATCCATCTATCTCCAGTCATATCCAGCCTTCAGCAAAGCTGGGCAGAATCAATGTAAACAAAATGACAACACTATGTCATCTTCCTGCTACGGAACCCTTCATTATAGTGACTAAATCTTAACCTTCTCTATACTCAACAATACAAGGTAGAAAATATTGATTGGCCAAATGGAATAGAGGAGCAATTGACATAGGGAAACAGAGGCGTACCATTGGCCCCTAGAGGGCAAGAGGTTATTGTGACCAAGAAAAAGGTGTTTATTCTTGGTGGTGTTACTTTTAGTTAACCTCCTATATCCTGAAACTTTAGGAGGCTATAGCTTCCTAAACCTGGGAGCACTTGCTGGAGAAAATGTGAGTTTCATAGTAATGCAAGGAAAAGGAATCAGATATTAAGGAATCACAATGGATAGATGCTGGGCTAGGAATCAGTAAGGTCTAATTTTATATCATGACACTTCCAAGATGCCTGATTCTGGCCAATCACTTAACTTCTCTTGGCCTCAATTTCCTGATCTATAAAAGAGAGACTTTTACTCAATAGCTTCTGAGGTGCTTTCCAGCTCTAAATTAACTATCCTCTTGAAAAGAGGAAAATATCTGAAAGCCCCCCACAAGAAAAGTATTGAATATAAGCTTCAAGAAGATATACCAAAAATAAAAGGCTTATGAAGATGGAAGTAAAAATGAGCAAAATTCTGAGAAAGGAAACAATTAAATGAATAGATATTTTGCTTTAAGGAAAGATAAAGATACACACATTCAAGCAGGGAAAAAGAAAAATAAGAAATTATGCAGCTTTATCATAAAACATGAAACAACCTAAAGGAACTACAAAATGATAAAAAAGTGAAATTAAACTAAAAAACAAATAGGAGGAAAATTAGGTCAGTAATCAGATCTCTCAAAGAAGAAAAAACAAGAACAAAATGAAATAATAGAAATGGATCATATGATCAAAAATTTATCAGAGATACCATGAAAACAGAATAAATTCAGAATTTTTAAAAGGTAGAAGAAAAGTTGGCAAAAAAAGCAATAAAAAACTTTAAAGAATGCATGAATTCTATAGAAATCAAAGTCACCTACCTTGAAGACAAATATATTGAGATAATTTAAGGATCAGATATCTCCCAGAAAAAAGTACAATATCTATAAAAGCCTGAATATTATACCTTTGGAAATAAAATAATAAAATGGCTCAGAAGTTTTGAAATTAAATAACATAATACTAGTCAACAGAATGTACAGATCATTGACAAAGAAAAAACCCAAACTTGTTAAATCAAGGCATATAGCATTGAAATTCCAATGTCAAACAACAAATTTTAAATACAATCAGAATTCCTTCAGTTTTGTAGGAAACATTAAAATAGCCCATCATTACTTTACAGTTGTGATAGGGATTACAAAACACAAAAAGCTTGAGATGTACCTCAAAATACTGATCTTGAAAAACAAACCTAGTCATCAAAAAACAAGATAGGCCCTCAACAAAATATGTATTTCAGTCATTATAACAACAACAAAAAATGAAAGTAGCTTTTGACTTAAAATACTCTAAACAAGATAAACATCAGAAAGTTATATGAATACAATTTTTATGAAAACACTTATCAATGAAATCAATTCTCTCATGTTTCTAGAGCAAAACTATTGTTTGGTCATTAATAAAAAAGGGATCTAAGGGCTTCCGGGTTAAGATGGCGGCAGAGTAAGAAGCAGCTCTAAACCTCTCCTGACCAAAACACACAAAACTCCTCAAGGGGACATAAAAACAAGTCCAGACGAACGGAGGAACCCCACAACAGGGCACAGCGTGGAAGGTACGTGGAATCGAGACATTTCCAAGCTAAAAAGGGCTCTCACTCAAGCGCGAGCTGAGCAACCGCCCCACCCCCACCCCCTCCACACTCACCTATAGCTCTGAACCCAGCTAAAAAGAAATAGAGCAAGTTTGGGGCACCCATCGAGTCATCAGCAGCTCCGGGACCTGTTCCTGAGAGCAGCAAGACTTAGGACCCCATTAAGTCAAGAACGCACGCGAAATCTGAGCGCGCGCGGGAGCGGACACTGGGAGCGGAGCGCCGGCTGAGCAGAGGCTTGGGTGCTGGCTGAGCAGAGGCGTGGGTGCCGGCTGAGCAGAGGCTTGGGTGGAGGCAAACACAACCAGGAACTAAAGCCCAAGTGGGGAACCAGTGCAGACGAGTATACGACTGTGGAAGTAGCTCCCTGAGACTTGTAAAGAAACCTCCTGCAGAGGTTCAAGCAAGGGAATCCACCAGGGGGCTTGACCTTGGAAAAAACTAGAACTCAGTCCTCAGGAGCCAATAGATCTCAGACACTGAGAGCGAGGATAAACCTGAGAAGCTGCTGGGCTAATGATGGCTAACCAGTTACAGGAAATTCAGAAGAGAAAGAATAATAACAAAAAAAAGAAGTCTTTAACACTCGACAGCTTCTACACAGAGAAAATCCAGACAACCGAGCAAACAGAGGAGGAGAACAAACAACCATCCAGACCCTCCCCAAATAAGGAAAACTCCTCACAACCTATGGAAGAGTTCAAATCTGAGATTTTGAGGAAAATGGAAGAGATCTGGCAAGAAAATAACAGCTTAAAAGGTAGAATCTTGCAACTGGAAAGCGAGGCTCAGAAACCAAATGAACTGATAAGCAAATTGAACACAAGAAATGACCAGATTGAAAAGGAATACCAGAAGATTATGGCCGAAAACAAGAAGATTATGGCCGAAAACCAAAAGATTATGGCTGTAAACCAAAAGATTATGGCCGATTACCAGAAGATTATGGCCGAAAATCAATCCCTAAAGGCTAGAATTGAGCAAGTAGAAACTAATGATCTCTCAAGACAACAAGAACAAATAAAACAAAGCCAAAAGACTGAAAAAATAGAAGGAAACATGAAATATCTCAATGAGAGAGTGACAGACCAAGAAAACCGGTCTAGAAGAGACAATTTGAGAATAATTGGTCTTCCAGAAAAACCAGAAATTAATAAAAACCTGGACTCTATACTAACAGAAATAATTCAGCAAAATTGCCCTGAAGTCCTACAACAAGAGGGCAATATAGACATTGAAAGGATTCATAGAACACCTGCGGCATTCGATCAAGAAAGGAAAACACCAAGAAACATCATTGCAAAATTCAAGAGTTTCCAAGCAAAAGAAAAAATCTTACAAGAAGCCAGAAAGAAACAATTCAAATATCAAGGAGCAACAATCAGGATCACACAGGATCTGGCAGCCTCAACACTAAAAGACCGCAAGGCGTGGAATACAATATTCAGAAAGGCAAGAGAGCTGGGCCTGCAACCACGGATCAACTACCCATCAAAATTGACTATATATTTCCAAGGGAAAGTATGGGCATTCAACAAAATTGAAGAATTCCAGGTATTTGCACAGAAAAGACCGGGGCTAAATGGAAAGTTTGATATTCAACCACAAAAATCGAGAGAAACCTGAAAAGGTAAATAAGATACAGAGGGGAAAGAAAGAAAACTTATAATTTTTAAATTTGCCTTTTTAAGGGCCTCAGTGAGATCTAATTATCTGTATTCCTTTGTAGAGAAATATTATGTATAATTCTCTGTAGTGAACTCTATTCACTATTATAATATCCACTATTATAGTAATCAGAAGAATAATTAACAGGGTGAGGGTGGAACACTAAATAATCTAAGATGGCATGGGGGATGGGAAAAAGGGGGAGAATAGCAGGGGTCACCAAGAGAAACTTGAGCGAATAAGAAAATAGAATATTCTATTACACACAAAGAGGGCATAGGAGAGAGAGGGGACAAATACTATTATAAGAAGGAGAGGAAGAGAGCATAAAGAGGTAATAATCAAACCTTACTCTCAGTGTAATCAACCCGGAGAGGGAAGAGTAGCTATACTATCCATTGGGAAATAAAACTCTTATCTTGCCCTTCTGAGGAAGTTAGAAGGGATAAACCAAGGGGAGCAGGG
>NW_025346929.1:0-587 GCF_016433145.1 Gracilinanus agilis | reverse complement strand
GAAGGGGTAGGAAGGGGGGAGGATTTGAAAATGTCAGCAAATGCACAACTGATGATTATAACTCTGAATGTGAACGGGATGAACTCGCTCATAAAACGGAAGCAAATAGCAGAGTGGATTAGAAACCAAAATCCCACCATATGTTGTCTACAAGAAACACATATGAGGCGGGTGGACATACACAAGTTTAAGGTTCAGGGTTTGAGCAAAATCTTTTGGGCATCAAATGAGAAAAAGAAGGCAGGAGTGGCTATTATGATTTCTGACAAAGCCAAAGCAAAAATAGATATGATTAAAAAAGACAGGGAAGGTCATTACATCCTGATTAAAGGTAGTATAAACAATGAGGAAATAACACTGCTCAATATGTATGCACCAAGTGGCATAGCACCCAAATTCATAAAGGAGAAACTGGCAGAGCTCAAGAAGGAAATAGATAGTAAAACCATACTAGTGGGAGATCTAAATATTCCTCTGTCAGATCTAGATAAATCAAACCGAAAAATAAATAAGAAAGAGGTAAGAGAGGTGAATGAAGTCCTAGAAAAATTAGATCTAATTGATATGTGGAGGAAAATAAATAGGGA
>NW_025346928.1:2004-3611 GCF_016433145.1 Gracilinanus agilis | reverse complement strand
CATACCTATCAAATTACCAAAAAACTTCTTTACTGAATTAGAAAAAACTATAACAAATTTCATTTGGAATAACAAAAGATCAAGAATATCAAGGGAAATAATGAAAAAAAATGTGAAGGAAGGGGGCCTAGCAGTACCAGATATTAAACTATACTATAAAGCAGCAGTCATCAAAACAATATGGTACTGGCTAAGAGATAGAGAGGAGGATCAATGGAATAGACTTGGGATACATGACATCAGCAAGACAGTGTATGATAAACCCAAAGAGCCCAACTTTTGGGACATGAATCCACTATTTGACAAAAACTGCTGGGAAATTTGGAAAACAATATGGGAGAGATTAGGTCTAGATCAACATCTCACACCCTACACCAAGATAAATTCAGAATGGGTGAATGACTTGAATATAAAGAGGGAAACTATAAACAAGTTAAGTGAACACAGAATAGTATACTTGTCAGATCTCTGGGAAAGGAAAGACTTTAAAACCAAGCAAGAGTTAGAGAAAATCACAAAATGTAAATTAAATGGTTTTGATTATATTAAACTAAAAAGTTTCTGTACAAACAAAAACAATGTAGTCAAAATCAGAAGGGAAACAACAAATTGGGAAAAAATCTTTACAACGAAAAACTCTGACAGGGGTCTAATTACTCAAATATACAAGGAGTTAAAGCAATTGTATAAAAAATCAAGCCATTCCCCAATTGATAAATGGGCAAGAGACATGAATAGGCAATTTTCAGGTAAAGAAATCAAAAGTATCAATAAGCACATGAGAAAGTGTTCCAAATCTCTAATAATTAGAGAAATGCAAATCAAAACAACTCTGAGGTATCACCTCACACCTAGCAGACTGGCTAAAATGAAAGAAGGGGAGAGTAATGAATGCTGGAGGGGATGTGGCAAAATTGGGACATTAATGCATTGCTGGTGGAGCTGTGAACTGATCCAGCCATTCTGGCTGGCAATTTGGAACCATGCTCAAAGGGCTATAAAAGAATGCCTGCCCTTTGATCCAGCCATACCATTGCTGGGTGTGTACCCCAAAGAGATCATAGATAGACAGACTTGTACGAAAATATTTATAGCTGCGCTTTTTGTGGTGGCAACAAATTGGAAAAGAAGGGTATGTCCTTCAATTGGGGAATGGCTGAACAAACTGTGGTATATGTGGGTGATGGAATACTATTGTGCTCAAAGGAATAATAAACTGGAGGAGTTCCAGGCGAACTGGAGAGACCTCCGGGAACTGATGCAGAGCGAAAAGAGCAGAGCCAGAAGAACATTGTACACAGAGACTGATATACTGTGGTAAAATTGAATGTAATGGACCTCTGTTCCAGCAGCAATACAATGACCCAGGACAATTCTGAGGGATTTATGGTAAAGATGCTACCCACATTCAGAGGAAGGACTGCAGGAGAGGAAACATATAAGAAAAACAACTGCTTGAATGCAAGGGTTGGGGTGGATGTGATTGAGGGTGTGGACTCGAAACTACCACACCAATGAAACTACCAATAATTTGGGAAATTGGTCTTGATCAAGGACACATGACAAAACTAGTGGAAATGCGCATCGGCCATGGGTGGGGGGAGTGC
>NW_025346928.1:0-1937 GCF_016433145.1 Gracilinanus agilis | reverse complement strand
TGCAGGGGGTGGGGGTGGGGGGGAAGGGGATAGGAGGAGCATGAATCAGGTAACCATGTTAAAAATGTATATTAATAAATATTAATAAAAAAAAGTCAAGCTTAATAGTTTGCTAAGGATGGGATAAGGAGGGAGAGGTTTTCTAACTTCTAAGGTCTGTTACCAACTGCCACAGAATGTTGGCTCTGGATGGCTGTCCTACACTAAATAACAGACAGCCAGCAATGGCTGAGCTGGAGTGAGACAGGGGATGTTGGGAATCTCACACAACACGTCCACGATGACCTTCAGATGTGATTTTGGACCCAGGAACTCTTCTGTCACAGCAAGTAATCCAAATAGGACTAGGGAGTAAAAGAGCCTTCCTGCTTGTTGTCCACCAACAGCAGAAATGCACTCACTCAACCTAGGACTTTCTTGAAGCCAAGTCTCTTCTTCATGAGATCCCAAGATCTCTTCACAGGCTTAGAGGCTTGGTTGATCAGAAGCCACTTCTATACACTTCTACGCAAACTCCTCTCTCTCCCAACTGCAGCCAAGTCACTATAATGTACAAATCCCTCCAAACATTCTCAGTTAGAATGTTCTCACTCTCAGCTAGTCTTCAGCTTGGACTGTCTGCTTCCTTATCCTAAATCTATCTCTAACCTATAAATTACCCATAACAGAACTCAAAAGACTTCTACTTTTAAAATGTCAACTCCTTCTACAATGGGTGATGGGGTTTTACGTTTTATGGGAAGCCATTTCCACTTTTGAATAGCTGAATTGTTAGGACATCTTTCCATAGACTATATCTGATGCTGCTCTTTAATATCTACTCATTGCTCTTAGTTCTATTGCCTAAGGCAATCAGGACAGCACCCAATATAGCCACAAACATTTATTGAACAAGTGTTTAGTGAATTTTAAGCATGATTCTACCTGACATCCTTTTTAAGTATCTGAAGACAACCCTGCTAGGTTCCCTTTTCTCCAGGCTAAACATCTCTACTTTTTTTTAACCTTTTTTTTTATGACCAATTCTGGTCTCTTCACTATCTTCTGGGTATGACAGTTTGTCCTTTTATAAAAATAATGATTTTTTTTTCAAATAACAAAGGTTTATTTTCTTTCTTACCTCATCCTCTTCATCTGTATTGGAAAAAATGAAAAAAAGAAAAAATATTTGCAGCCAAGCAAAACACATTCTTGTATTGACCAGGTTTAAAAGTGTTTCATTCTGAGTCTTCTGTCAGGAGAGATAATTTTCATTGGTTTTCTGGAATATTGATTCATCATTGCATTGATGAGAATTTTCAAAGTTGCTATAGTATGATTTGTTTCCCTATTTCTGCTTACTCCATTGCAACAATTCGTGTTTTTTTCAGATTTCCATTGAGGTAGCTAGATGGGACAGAGGATAGAGTATGAGAATTAAAATCAGAAAGTCTTGAATTTAAATTCTGCCTCAAATATTAGTTGTGTGATCCTGGGCAAGTCACTAAACCTTTTTATGTCTCAGCTTCAGTAAAATGGGAAAAATAATAGCACCTACCTTCCAGGATAATTGAGAGTATACTTTTTTGTCTCATTTTGTAAAATGAGATAATATTTGTAAAGTGCTTTTCAAATTTTAAAATACCATATAAATGTTAGCAAAAATTATTTCTGAACCTATCCCCTTCATTATTATTATTTTTTAAATTTTATTTTTTTTTAGAAAAAAATTTTACGTGGTTACATACTCTCCCCCTCCCCCCAATAGCCGATGCACATTTCCACTGGTTTCTTCATGTGTCATCAATCAAGACCCATTTCTATATTATTGATAGTTGCATTGGTGTGGTTGTTTAGAGTTTACTTCCCAAATCATGTCAGCATCGACCATGTATTCAAGCAGTTGTTTTTCTATTGTGTTTCCACTCCTGCAGTTCTTCCTCTGAATGTGGGTAGCA
>NW_025346927.1:355-1037 GCF_016433145.1 Gracilinanus agilis | reverse complement strand
TAAATGTTTCCGGAAGATGTCTTATGTTTCAAAAATTGTTTTTAGGAGTTCCGGGTTAAGATGGCGGCAGAGTAAGAAGCAGCTCTAAACCTCTCCTGACCGAAACACACAAAACTCCTCAAGGGGACATAAAAACAAGTCCAGACGAACGGAGGAACCCCACAACAGGACACAGCGTGGAAGGTACGTGGAATCCAGACATTTCCAAGCTAAAAAGGGCTCTCACTCAAGCGCAAGCTGAGCAACCGCCCCACCCCCACCCCCTCCACACTCTCCTATAGCTCTGAACCCAGCTAAAAAGAAATAGAGCAAGTTTGGGGCACCCATCGAGTCATCAGCAGCTCCGGGACCTGTTCCTGAGAGCAGCAAGACTTAGGACCCCATTAAGTCAAGAACGCACGCGAAATCTGAGCGCGAAATCTGAGCGCGCGCGCGCGCGGGAGCGGACGCTGGGAGCGGAGCTCTGGCTGAGCAGAGGCGTGGGTGGAGGTAAACACAACCAGGAACTAAAGCCTAAGTGGGGAACCAGTGCAGAGGGGTATACGACTGTGGAAGTAGCGCCCTGAGACTTGTAAAGAAACCTCCTGCAGAGGTTCAAGCAAGGGAATCCACCAGGGGGCTTGACCTTGGAAAAAACTAGATCTCAGTCCTCAGGAGCCAATAGATCTCAGACAGACACTGA
>NW_025346927.1:0-260 GCF_016433145.1 Gracilinanus agilis | reverse complement strand
AATCCAGACAACCGAGCAAACAGAGGAGGAGAACAAACAACCATCCAGATCCTCCCCAAATAAGGAAAACTCCTCACAACCTATGGAAGAGTTCAAATCTGAGATTTTGAGGAAAATGGAAGAGATCTGGCAAGAAAATAACAGCTTAAAAGGTAGAATCTTGCAACTGGAAAGCGAGGCTCAGAAACCAAATGAACTGATAAGCAAATTGAACACAAGAAATGACCAGATTGAAAAGGAATACCAGAAGATTATGGCCG
>NW_025346926.1:0-2676 GCF_016433145.1 Gracilinanus agilis | reverse complement strand
TGGGTGAAGGGGAAAGTAGGGGCATAGAGTATGTAAACAGGTCAAAAACGAATATTAATAAATGTATAATTAAAACAAACAAAAAAAACAATAATAGAGAAGTTAGGAAGAGGAAAAGGTTGGGAGATAAGTCTATGGAATGTCTATGAGGCATCCAATAGACAGTTGAAGATACAAGACTAGAGGTTAGCAGAGAGGTTAGGACTAGATCAGTAATTTGAAAATCATCAGCATAGTGATGATAATTGAATCTATGGCAGTTGATGAAGATCCCCAAACAAAATAGTGAAGCTATAGAAGAAATTGGGGTCCAGGACAGAGCCTTGGGGGTTCCAGGGATACCCCGATGAAGATTCAGTAAAGGAGACTGAGAAGAAGCAGTCTGATAGGTAGGAGGAGGATCAGGAGAGAGCAGTGCCATAAATATGTAGAAAGAAGAGAGTGTCAAGGAGGAGAGAGTGATCAACAGTGTCAAAGGCTGCAGAAGTCCAGGAGAATGAGGATTGAGAAAAGGCCTTTGGATTTGACAACTAAGAGATTGTTAATAATTTTGTAGCTAGTAGTTTTAGCTGAATGGTGAGATTGGGAACTAGACTACAGAGATTTGAGAAAAAAGAGGAAAGGCAACAATTGTAGATGGCTTTCTCCTTGAGTTTGACTACAAAAAGGAGGAGAGACATGGGATGATCACTAGTGGGGATGGAAGGACCAAGGGAAGGGTTTTTGAAATTGGGGGAGACATAGGTATGTTTAAAGATAGTATGGAAACAACTAATAGATGGGAAGAGGTACAGTTAAGTGAGAGAGTGTGGATGCTAGAAGGGGTGATCTGCTGANGTGAGAGAGTGTGGATGCTAGAAGGGGTGATCTGCTGAACTGAGATTATTTGTGCCCGTAGAGAGGTTGGTCTTGGTAAGGAGAAGGGCAACCTCTCTGAGATAGGAGTAAAGGAGGAGATAGTGGCAGAAAGCACTGGTTGATTTGAAATGAAGAAGAAGGGAGAAGAGGGAGCTCTCGGCAAATGGCTTCAATATTTTTTTAGTGAAATGTGAGACAAGGTTCTCAGCTAAGAGGAGGAGGGAAGAAGGTGCTACAGGAGGTTTGAGGAGGCATGAAAAGGCTGGGAAAATGAGGGAGTTGGGTTCCTAGAAATATAGTATTATGGTCATTTCTCCATTATACCACTCTGCCTCTTTTCCTCATTCGTTAAATGGCTATACTTGTGTTCCTACCTTCTAGGATGATTGTGCTTTATGAATCACATGGAACTATAAAAAAGGGAGCTGTAATTTCTTTTATTTTTATCTCCTTCCCAATATACCAGCAGCCCTTGTTATGAATCCAGCAAGGGGCAGAGAAGCGGTTGGGGAGGGGGTCTCTGGCCCTGGCATTCCTTTCCCCTGGTGCCCCTGGGCCGTCCCATCAATCCTCCCCTTTCCCCCATGCCACCTGTAACTCAGAGCAGAGGGAGCCTGCCTCCCCCCTTCCCCAACTTCTCTCACCCTCTCAAAGAGAACCGTCTGCCGAACACGCTGGGCTCTGCACCAGCCTCATAAATCGTCTGCTTGGCGGCAGGGGCATATAACTCTCTGATTTATTCCCCCGCCGGCCCCCTGGCCCGGGCCCCCTTCTCCTCCCCATGGCTTTGTGCTGGGGAGGCCTCCGCTGGGCCTAGCCTGTGTCTCTAGACAGCCTCTCCCGTTGCCCGGGTGATGAAGGCAGTGGGAGGCAGTTATCTGCCATGGCCAAATTGTCTGAAAAGCAGGCAGGAAGCATTCTCTTTCTTTCCTTCATTCTTCCACCAGTTAGAACCAGCTTTGCCCAGAGGCCCTGAGCTTCTCCAAGGCATTAAAATAGGCTACTCTTTGGCAAAAGCAGGGATCCCTTCCACTAATCCCTCCAGGGAGCCGCTGGAGGACCATCACTGGCTGAGAGACAGAGGAGTCAGACTGGACCCTGACCATCCAAGGTCTCGGGGATGGACTGAGGCAGCCAGGACCAAGCTTCAGAGTAATTAAGATCCCTAAATAAACACAGACCCACGAGGCAAAGTGTAGTATTGGAGAGAGTGTGGACCGCAAAATCAGTAAGATCTGGCTGAGAAACCCAGCCTGTGTCACTTAATATCACGGGACCCTTGAGCAAGTCACCGGATCCCTCTTAGCTTCAGTTTCCTCATTTGAAAAAAGGCAGTATGGGAGAGTGGTTAGAGAACAGGCCCCAGGGCCAGGAAATCCCGAGTTCAAGTCCAGACTCTGACACATGCCCCAGGCAATTCTTTATGACTAAGTTTCAGAGTGGATACCAATCAATATTATAGGAGAGACTACTCTTATTAGTGGAATCATGTGGATTCATGTGGAAGCACAGATTCACAACCCATTTACCAAGGATAGGTGAGGCCATATGTCAAAGACCCCTTTAAAGAGAGATGATGGATTCAAAATGCTGAAAAAGACATCTTTTTTGGACATACCAATGGACATACCAATGTGAGATTTTTGTTTGATCATGAATATTTGTTACAAGGATTTTTCCTTCCTCTCTCCCTTCTTTCCTCCCTTCCTCCCTCCCTCCCTTTCTCCCTCTCTCCCTTCCTCTATTCCTCTCTTTCTGTCTCTTTTTCTTCCCCTCTTTCTGTCTCTCTCTTCCTTCCTCCCTCCCTCCTTCTTTCTT
>NW_025346925.1:0-2236 GCF_016433145.1 Gracilinanus agilis | reverse complement strand
ACGGTAGATAGAGAGATAGGCTGGGAGAGACAGAGACACAGAGACAACAGAGACAGAGACACAGAGAGACAGAAAGACAGAGACGAGAGAATGATAGATAGACAGACAGACAGATAGAGACAGACTGGTAGACAGAGAGATAGGCTGGGAGAGAGAAAGAATGGTAGATAGACAAAGAGACAGACTGGTAGAGAGGTAGGCTGGGGGAGAGAAAGACAGAGTCAAAGAGAGAGAGAGAGAATGGTAGATAGACAGACAGATGGACAGATAAAGAGATAGCCTGGTAGATAGAGAGATAGGCTGGGAGAGAAGGAGAGAGAGAGAATGGTAGATAGATAGATACACACAGACAGACAGAAAGATAAAGAGACAAACTGGTAGGTAGAGAGATAGGCTGGGGGAAAGGGAGAGGGAGGCAGAGACAGAGACAGAAAGAGAAAGGTGGATATCCCTCTCAGACCACATCCAAGCGGGGGTTGGTTACTGAATTTCCAAAGCAGCTTCTTTGAAGACTGGTCTTACCTTTAAAGTGGTGCCCAAGACTTCCAGCAAGGACAGAGTAAGGTGTCCCCAACATGACCTTCTCCTTCAGCCCACACACAGCACATCAGCAGACAATTCTCTAATGTTGTTGATGTGTAATATATGGGGTATCTGTGATATCTATTTTTTTGTTTTATTCTCCTACTAGAAGGATAATAAACTCCTTGAGGGCAGGAACTCTCTTGTAGCTAATCTTTATCTCCTCGGCACCTAGGGCATTGTAGGCACATAGTAAATGTTTGTCAAATACGAATAAATTTTGTTCCGTCCCCAAAAACCTAGGCTTGTAACCGATTAGAAAGCAGGGCTCTGAGCTGTCTGAATTACTAACGCCCTTTCCTCGGGCCGCATTATTTCCCCACCTGGTTTCCAGGGCTTAGTAATGGAGGGTTTCATTCCATTCAGTTCAGCAAGAAGAGGGCAGGAAGATCTGAGAGTTAGAAAGTCCAGACTCATATTCTAGCTTGGCTACTCATCCTTAGGCAAGTGACCTCACCTTATGAGCCTCTGTTTATTCTTCTGCAAAATGAGCATTTGGGCTAACTGATCTCCAGTATCCCTTCCAGCACTTCATACTCTGATTTTAATGTCCACTGTGTGTATAGCACCATGGTAGGTAGAGGCAATTAGGTAGAGCCGTGGATGAAGCACTGGGTCTTGAATCAGGAAGACTTAAGTTCAGATCCAGCCTCAGACAACTAGCTGTGTGAGCCTGGACAAGTCATTTAATCTTTGTTTGCCTCAGTTTCCTCCACTGTAAGATGGTGGATAATGGCCCCTGTCTCTCAGGGTTGTGAAGATCATGTGAGATATTTCTAAAGAGCTTGGCACATAGATGTGNTTGATAAAGAATAATAAATGAACATATGTTATTAGGATCATTTAGATAATCATTGTAAAGCATTTTAGCATAGTACTTGGTACATAGTAGGTGCTGTATACTTACTTATTCCCTTTCCCTATGTGATAGGGAAGAGAATATATGAAACATAGTCTCTGCCCTCAAGGAACTCACAGTCTGACAGAGGGATACAAACCATTTACACTATAATAAAACAAAACAATCCACTTGCGTTACATCAGAGCGGCACATGAAGTGTGAGGTATGGGGATGTCATTACTGAGAAGAGATCAGAGAAGACTTCTTAGAGGACGTATCCAAGTTGGGCCTGAAAGGATAGATAGGATTTCAACAGGTGAAGATGGAGAGGAAGGCCTCCTTGGGATTGGGAAAACATCATGAGCAAAATCATAAAAATATGATGGAGCAGAAGAGTGTTGTGAGTGGAACAGTTTGATATGAGAAGAGGGGAGCAAAAGTTGGGGTGGTGCCAGATTGCAGAGGGCCTCAAATGCCAGGATAAGGAATTTGGACTCTACTCAGTAAGCAGCCACCCACTGAAGTTTGATCAGAAGAGTGATATAGAGCTTCTGTGCACTAAGATTAGTCTGTATCTGTGTGGAGGATGGGAAAAGAGTTGTAACATCTGTTCTTTGGTCTAGAGAGAGAGGAGAGACAGACAGAGAAGAGAGAAGACAGATAGAGGGAAGAGAAAGAGAGAGAAGAGAGAGTAGAAAGAGGAGCAAGAGAGAGAAAGTGGGAGAGGAGACAGAGAGAAGAGAGACAGAAAGAGAGAGAAAGAAACACAGAAGAAAGACAGAAAGAAGAGAAAGACAGATAATGAGAGGAGAG
>NW_025346924.1:0-4151 GCF_016433145.1 Gracilinanus agilis | reverse complement strand
TCTCTCTCTCTCTCTCTCTCTCTCTCTCTCTCTCTCTCTCTCTCGTGTAATGGTTCCAAGGCAGAAGAGCAATAAGGGTTAGGCAATGGGGGTTAAGTGACTTGCCCAGGGCCACACAGCAAGGAAGTGTCTGAGACCAGATTTGAATCCAGGACCTCCCAGTTCCAGGCCTGGCTCTCAATCCACTAAGCCACATAGCTACCCCCTCCTTGGCTTCTTTTTGCAAGAAGCCTCTTCTGGTCCCTATCAATGCCTTTAGCACTCAGTGCCTGGCACAGATTTATTTTTTCAGTCATGTTCAATGCTTGTGACCCACTTTGGGTATATCTTGGCAAAAATCCTAGAGTGCTTGGCCATTTCCTTCCCCAGCTCATTTTATAGACAAAGAAGCAGAATCAAACAGAGTTGAGGGACTCACCCAGAGTCACCCAGCTGGGAAGTGGCTGAGGTCAGATTTGAACACAGATCTTCCTGACTCCGGGCCGGGCGCTCTATCCACTGTACTGCCTAGCTGCCCTGTTGGCGTAGAGGAAGCACTTAATAAATGATTGCTGACTGACTAGCCCAGCTCGCTGCTGGCAGAGCCAGGCCTAGAGGCCACCTCTCACTTCTCAGTCTTGAGTTTTTTCCGCTATTCTATTTCCTACGACAACGTTTCTCGTGAAGGGAATTCTGGGAATCTCCGTGGATTGCAAGCTTAAGAGGAGTCTGTTGGAAAGGCACAGCCTCACGGTAACATCCAGAATGGGGGCAGGAGCCTCTGCCCTCGTCAGGACGCACAAGGAAGGCTGCGTTCAGGGCTTGGTCCCACCTTTTGGAAAGAACACTGATCGACGAGGAGGGTGACCGCGATGGCGAGGGGACCAGAGGCCATGCCATACGCACACGTGGACTGGCTGTGGAGTGGCTGAAGGAGCCGGGGATGTAGCCTGGAGAAGAGATGATTTAAGAGAGGCAGGAGAGCCATCTCGAAGTCTATCATGTCAAGTGGAAGCGGCATTAAGCTCCTTCTGCCTGGCCCCAGAGGGCAGATCGAGGGGGAGTCGGGGAAAATGAGGAAGTTGACCTAGTCTGGAGTAGACTCTGGAGGTTGGGATGCTTGTTTCAAGTAGCTGAAAGGCTGTCATGTGGAAAAGGGATTAGCCTTGTTCTTGGCCCCGTAGGGCAGAACTGGGAGCCATGGGCAGAGCGCAGATTTGGGCTTGTTGTCAGGAAATGTTGCCTAATCATTCGAGCCGTCCCAAAGTGGAATAGGCTACCCGGGGAGGTGGGGGGCGTCTCCCACTTTGGCGGCCTTCAAGCAGGGAGCAGAGGACCACTTCTGCAGTGCAGGATAGGGCAGAATCCTTTTGATTATAAAACTTTTTAAAAACCCTCATCTTCCATCTTAGAGTCAATACTGTGTATTGGTTCTAAGGTAGAAGAGTGGTAAGAGCTAGGCGATGGAGGTGAAGTGACTTGCCCAGGGTCACACAGCTAGGAAGTGTCTGAGGCCAGATTTGAACCCAGGACCTCTCATCTATCTCTGGGCCTGATTCTCCATCCACTGAGCCACCCAGCTGCACCATTTTTGATTACAACTTGAATAAAACAAACCTTTTCCCCCTTGTTTCCTCTCCATCCATAAAGGGGAAATAATCTGTGATTCTAACAACTGCAGAAAGGAAGATTTGAGCTCAGCATAAAGAATAACTTCCTAATAGTTAGTGAAATGGGCTTCCCCAAGGGCCTGGGTTCAAATCTGGCTTCAGATACTTCTCTAGCTGTGTGACCTTGGACAAGTCAATACGTCTAATTGCCTAGCCTTTGCCCTTCTGTCTTAGAATTGTTCCTAGGACCCACCCTAGTCCCACTGTTCCAAAATATATCAGAAGTCAGCCTGATCTGTGCTTCTCCCATTGTAATTCAACCTTATTAATGCCCACAAAATAGGGGGCAAAATCCAATTGCATGAATCGGAGAAGAAAGTAAGGGGTTACCAAGGAGTTTCTCATTGTTGGAGGTTTCAAGAAGAGGCTCGATGTCCATTTTAGGGGATATTGTGAAAGGGATTCCCAGTGGGCATGAGTCGAACCCGGATCCTCTGAGGTCTTTTCCAACTCTGCAGCCCTGACTTAATCACTGTGTGCCTCAGTTTCCTTCTCTGTAAAATGGGGATGCTATGAGCACCCACCTCCCAGGTTTTACGGGAGAATTGAATGAGATCCTATTTGTAAAGGGTTTTGCAATCCTTAAAGCACTCTAGAAGTTCTCATCATTATCTCATTTGAGCCTCCCAACAATTCCACCGTCGCCATCCTTCTGCCTGGCTGGTCAACGCGGTGATTTATTGAAGGCATCCCAGGTGCCCCCACGCTAGCCCCATTGTTCCAGACACGCCAGAAGTCAGCCAGATCTGTGCTGCTCGCATGGTGACTCAGCCCTATTACTACCCACCGTACAGGAGGCGGAATCAAATTGCGGGAATCTGGGAGAAAAAATGAAGCGAGGAGAAAAGGCCGGGACCCCGAGCTCCCCAAATTCAAATGATCTAATGGGGAAAAGTGAGCAAGTCTAACTTACCTCTTTATTTTCCCATCAAACCCTGCTGGATAATTGGGTTTCTCAATCCTCCCTGGGCCAGATGCTGATTTGGAACAAAGCTTTCCCTGGGTAAGGGAAATAACACAGAAACACCCCCTGCTGCCCATCCGAGCCAGGGCTACACGATTTCCATCTATTATTCCAGCCAACAGGCAGCGGTGCAATTACGAGACAATCGTTGGGGAATTAGCCCTCTTTCCATGCAGGCCGGCTCAGGCAGCAAGCTGGCCCTGCATCCTTCGGGGCTGAGCGAGATCTGGTAGGATGCTCTACCCAGGCACTGCCCTGCCCTTGAAGCACAGGGATTCCTGGGCGCCGGGGGTGGACAGGGATTTTCCTGGCCAGAAAGAGCAGGGCTGTCCATGGCAGGCAGGCCGCTGGTGCTCTGGCAGCCTTTTGACAAGTGTCCTTGTCAGTCATCAGGCTCTAAGTGGCCTTAAGGGAACTCCTCTGGCTCTGCGAAGTGGATGATGGGTCGCCGTGCCCCAGGGATCTGCTCAGAATGCGAGGGCAGGGACTGGGCGAGGAACAAGTTGTCTTCAGACCTGTGGCAAACAACAGCTCTTTTTCTTGGCCTGGTTTTTGTTAGGGGGAGGAAGGTCATCAAAGACTGTTGCCACTGCCAAGAAGAAAGGAATCTTTTACTACTTTATTTTGGGAAAAACCCTCATCTTCCATCTTAGAATCCATACTGTGTATTAGTTCCAAGATAGAACGTAGAAGAGGGGTAAGGGCTAGGCGATGGGGTCAAGTGACTTGCCCAGGGTCACACAGCTGGGAAGTGTCTGAGGTCATATTTGAACCCAGGACCTCCCGTCTCTGGGCCTGGCTCTCTATCCACTGAGCTACCCCCAAAGGAAAGGTGTTGGGTTTGTTTGTTTGTTTTTTTAAAATACTAGAAGTGGTTTGCCATTTCCTTCTCCAGTTCATTTCACAACTGAAGAAACTGAGGCCAGATTTGATTAGCTGTGTGACCCTGGGCAAGACACTTCTTTTGGCCTCAGTTTCTTCAGTTGTAAAATGAGCTGAAGTCACTTAAACCCATCGCCTGGCCCTAACCCCTCTTCTACCTTGGAACTAATACACAGTATGGATTCTAAGATGGAAGATGAACCTGCATGCTGTGCTTGGAGTACGGAAAACCTGGGCTCAAATCCGATCTCAGACACATTATTGTTATGATCCTGAACAAGTCATTTAAACTTTTCAGGTTTCAGGCCATAGTCTCTCTCTCCTTCTCTCTCTCTCTCTCTCTCTCTCTCTCTCTCTCTCTCTCTCTCTCTCTCTCTCTNTTTATGTCTCCCTGTCTCTCTCTGTCTCTCTGTCTCTGTCTCTGACTCTGTCTCTCTGTCTTTATGTCTCTGTCTGTGTGTGTGTGTGTGTCTCTCTCTCCCTCTCTCTCTCTCTGTCTCTCTGTCTCTGTCTCTGCCTCTGCCTCTGTCTCTCTCTGTCTCTCTGTCTTTATGTCTCTCTGTCTTTCTCTCTTTATATCTCTCTGTCTTTGTCTCTCTGTCTCTCTCTGTCTCTGTCTCTGCCTCTGTCTCTGACTCTGTCTCTCTGTCTTTATG
>NW_025346923.1:0-3889 GCF_016433145.1 Gracilinanus agilis | reverse complement strand
GAGAGAGAGAGAGCATAAGTCAGAGACAATATCAGAGAGGGAAGACACTAGTATTAGGTGTGATTGGGAAAGACTTCTTGAAGAAGATGAGGTTTTAGTGGGGACTTGAAGGGAATTAGGGAAGACATAGAGACAGGTGAGGACTCTAGATATGGGGAATAGTCAGACAATATATGTAAAGTCATGGAAGATGGACTGTCCTGTGAGGAGTAACCAAGAAGCCATCAACAGTTGATTCTAGAGTATCTGGAGAAGAGTGAAATGTAGGAAGGGTTGGTGTTGTTTTCCATCTTGTTCAGATAGATGAAGGAACTGTAAGTTAAAATGACTTTACCCAGGGAAGTCCAGGACAGAGTGGGTGATTCCAGAATAAATCTCATTTGGTTACTAATTCTGAGTATTATAGTGCTCATATAGAGGAAACACGTAAGGCATAAGGAGACCAATAATATTGATCTAAATTACTGATACCAAACATAATTGTTTCTTGCTATCTGCTGCTAGAGGGCAACTAAATGGTAGGGTGCATAGAATGCTGGGCCTGGAATCAGGAAGACCTGAGTTTAAATCTGTTCTCAGACACTTACTAGATGTGTGACTTTGGGCTAGTCACTTAACTAACTTTGTTGGCCTCAGTTTCCCCATCTGTAAAATGAGCTTGAGAAGGAAATGACAAACCACTCCAGGATATTTCCCAAGAAAATATCAAATGGGGTCATGAAGAGTCAGATATGACTGAATGACATCTACTGTTTGGCCTCATACTGGCTTCTGGTGAGTTAGTTATAAAGGACAAACTTTCTCAACCAAAATGCTGCTGCCTTTATCCCATTGTGCCAAGAGCCATGCATTTGGCTGAATGTAATTAGGATGGATACTTCTGTTCTTCTTGATATAGACATGGACTATTACATTTAAATCTTATTTTTTTCTGTTGGTTGGCTCATGAATACTCCAAATAACATTGTTCTGAACATAACTTTTAAATAGATTTACAAAGTACTTTACTGATCTTTGAATCAATCATGTGAAGTTGACAATAAAAGGCATCATTATACCTACTTGGCAAAAGGGGATGCTAAAATGGAGAGATTAAGTGACTTGTCCATGGTCAAAGAACTCAAAAAAATGAATAGCAAGATTTGGAACCAAGGCTTTTCTGATGATGTCTACCTCTCTTTCCACCATAATTCATTGTCTGTATGGTTCAGAAGACTTTTTCCCTTGAGAATATCTTTGAGTTCATGCTATATGACAAAGTGCATTCAGTTTACTTGCAGGGATTTTGCTGTGACATTATTAACCAACCAGATACTATTCTACTACTGATGATATACTCCAATAGAGAGGTCTGTTTCAATGAGAAAATCAATGCTTATGAAATTCAGTGGTTTTGGAATTTTTGCAGATGTAAAAGCTTGGAGATCATGAAGATCATGTTCAGAGAAGGTAAAGAAGGGTGCTATAATGTTATTGCCTCAGAAGAAAATATTCCTGGTTATGGCTCTGGCTTCTATAATCTTTCTCCCAAATCACTCAGTGTCTGCATGCTTTTTCTGACTGATAAGAACTTCCCTCTGGGGTTCCAGGAGTTCTGTTGTCAATTTTCCCTTTCCAATGAAAACTTACCTTACCTGTTTCTTGGAGGACACTCCAAGAATCCCTGCTAATAATGGGAATTGCTGGCTAATTCCTGCCACAGAGAACTATATGTCTCCCCTTCAGGCATAATGCAAAGCTCCCAAAGGAGGGACCCTAATGAAGGAGGGGCACTGAGACAAAGCAAGTCCTGGGGGGTCAGATCAGCTAGGAAGTCACATACTAAGCCCTGGAAATTCCCATTGTGGAGATGTGTGTAGGATCTTGTTGATGCTCCAGCAGAACTCAGGTGAGTTGAATATCCAGTTGGGGCTTGCTTCACCCCAGTTCAGGATTTTTAGGGCTTCTTGAGCTAGGAAATGTATGGATACCTCACCTTCATGACTTCTGTGTACATGATGGAGGCATGTACCCCAAATGTTATGAATTTGACCATTCCGTTATTGACTTGGGTGAACAGGGGGAATAAGTGTCTTCCTCTAGTAGCTGAAGCACTCTGCTTTGTCTTTGTAGTGTTGCTCGTTAGGACAAAACAAATATATTTGTTATAACCTAAGGTGTGTGTGTGTGTGTGTGTGTGTGTGTGTGTGTGTGTGTGTATGTGTGTGTATGTATATATATACATGATGGTTTCCTTTTCTTGTGGCCAGAATTTGACATGGAAAAGATGTCAAGAAATGTGGGCCTCAGATCACAGTTTGGCTTGAGGAATCCTGTAATGGTTAATAAAACTTAGGTTTCTCTTGTGTTGAAAGGCTGAGGCAGACAGCCCAGAGCCACCCCATGTGGATGGAAGCATTAAAGAGGCATAGAATGTCAGTGCTGGAAGGTGGACCACGTCTCAATAGAAGTAGAAATAATGCTGATTTTGTAATCAAAGAACTTGTATTCCCATCCTGGCTTTGCCACTGTATCTGCACGACTTGAGGCAAGTCAATGAACCTCACTGGGCATCGGTGGCTCATTCGTAAAATTAAGGAGTTGGACTGGATGACTGCTATGAACTGTTCAGCAATAAATCTATGATTCTATGGTCCTTCTGCTAATTCTGGTAAGTTCAAAACATGGAATGTCAAAGCTNGTGTTGCTCGTTAGGACAAAACAAATATATTTGTTATAACCTAAGGTGTGTGTGTGTGTGTGTGTGTGTGTGTGTGTGTGTGTGTATGTGTGTGTATGTATATATATATATATATATATATACATATATATATATATGTGGCTTGTTCCAGTTTATGTTTTTGGCCTTGCAACTATTTAGAAATTTCCACAGGTGCCTTGCACTCCATGCTAGGGGTAAATTGGACCTGCCCATTTCACACAAGTTAATGCTACTAGGTCCCAAGTATGAACTGCTAATGCCTTTTTCCACCTCTACTTACTCTTCCCAATAGGCCCCTTTGCTGTTAGTTGTCAAACGCCTTTGTACTAATAGCTTGTGCTGTGATAGATTGGGCATCTCATGACCTGAAATTGCAGAGAGAGAACTATTAGAGTTTTGACAGAAACCAAAAACAAGGTGATTTAGAAGTTCTTCATGATTGATGTTGCAGCCCAGGTGTCCAGGAAGACCCTCTACCTATTAATTTGAAAGGGCAGCCTTCATTAAGTGATTATCACATGTCTGGATCCTTTTCTAATGAAATCTCAATTTATTTCAGAAATAGTATATTACCCAGTGAAGTATATTTCCAAGGGATGAATGGTAGAAAGAAGTTATTAACTTTAGATGATAACCAAAGACAGCTTTTCATCATCCGATGCATGCTCCCCCAAAGAGGTTCTGTGCTACCCTCACTAATGTATAAATGAAAGCTGCTCCTAGAAAACTCTAATAAGGAGATATACACTGGTATACAGCTAATCATAGGACTATAGAAGAATAGGTGGGAGGGAATTCACAGGAAGGAACAAGCATTTATTAAGCATCTGTAGTGTGCCAGGTATTATACTAACCACTGTATTAATATTCTCATTTATCGTCAAAACAACTCTGTGAATTAGGTGCTATTATGATCTCCATTTAACAGTTGAGGAAACTGAGGCAGATAAAGGTTAAGGGACTTGACCGAGGGTTAAACAGCTAATAAGTATCCAAGACCAGATTTCAATTTAGATGTACCTGACTCCAGGAATAGAGCTCTATTCACTGTGCCTCCTATTTGCCTCTTACATGGTACATTGTAAATATTTAATAAGTACTTATTCATTCTTTAATGAACAATAGCATCAGCAGCAACAAAATTCATACACACACACACATATATATATATAACATACATATATATAT
>NW_025346922.1:0-1561 GCF_016433145.1 Gracilinanus agilis | reverse complement strand
GAGAGAGAGAGAGAGAGAGAGAGAGAGAGAGAGAGAGAGAGAGACATACTAAGGAAACTCCAGGAGCTGCCATTTCAATGATGGAGACCCCCTGAATATATGTATACACTTGTTATATACAAAGTGAATACTATGTTGTTTTGAGAGAGATAGACTAACCCTAGTACTTAACTCGAGCTGCTTGTTAAGTGCAAATTAGATAACATGTTGCTGTCCAGCCGTGTCCAATTCTTCATGACCCCATTTGGGGTTTTCTTGGCAATGATACTGGAGTGGTTTGCCATTTCCTTCTCTAGTGAATTAAGGCAAACAGGGTGAAATGATTTGCCCAGGATCACACNGAGAGAGAGAGAGAGAGAGAGAGAGAGAGAGAGAGAGAGAGAGAGAGAGAGAGAGAGACATACTATTAACTAAACAGGATGTCTGGGTTGAAGTTGGTGGGGGTGGGCACTGACCATAGAAGTAAACGGTCTTGATCGTGTCCTTTCAATGAGTGAGTGAGCAGAAATGGAGATCCTTAGAGCGGTGAAGAACCTTCCACTGTAGGGGGAGGGGAGGGGACTGCTGCACAAAGGAGTCTCCCTTTGGAGGGAAATGTTGGGGGTTTTGTTGCTTGGAGGAATAAAGGGAGACTAAGGTCTGGAAGCGCTGGCCAAGGCCCTGAATCTCTCAGAGCCTGTTTCTCATCTGGAAAACAAGGGTTTGGATTAGAGGACTCTAAATCTGTGATCTAGGGATGCTAAACCCCAAGGATAGAACCAAGAATGTGCTCTGCTGAGAGAGTCCTGAATAAAGTAGGGACCTGGAGCTAATAGTGAACGTGGTTTTTGTTGGCGTTCCCCCCCCCCCCCATTGACCGGAAGCGAGTCTACAATAAACAAAGCCGAGTTGTAGGCTCTACCCCGCAGGGTGCCCTACACCCACACAACCCAGTTCCAGGTGCGAACTCCGCTGCGGGTCAGCGCAGCCAAAGCCTAGTGTCTGCTTGGGCAGGGAGGGGGCGTGAGGGGGGGTGTGGAAGAAGAGGTAGTGGGGGAGGGGGGCGGAATGTTGTGAATGAACCCGGGGCCCGCCCCGCAACTCCACATATGGTCAGGGCCTCCTGGACTCTCTGTATCTGATTGGGCGGCGGCGGTCAGTGATTGACATTGCCGCTAGCCTCGGGCCAGGGCTGGGTGACCCAGAGTCGAGTGGCAGAGGGGTTGGCGAATGAGGTTCGGAGTCCCGGAACCGGGGGGCGGGGACCAATGGCGGAGGCGAGAGAGTGAAGTGGGGGGGCCCCAATGGGGACCGGCGGCGGGGGCGGGGCGACGACGGAGGATAAAGCGGCCGCCGAGGAAGCTTCATTGTTGTGGCGAGTCTTAAAGGGGCCGTATCGGCCGGGCCCGTGCCGGGGCTCGGGGCCAGGACCTAGCGAAGAGCGACGCGGGACCGGGACCCGCGGAGTGTCGGGCCAGTGGCCGAGCGTGCTTCCCCGGCACAGCGCAGCAGGAGCGGCTCGGGGAGGGGTGGGGGGCTTCGGGCGGCGCAGCCAGGAAAGGCCGGGGATTGGGGCCCCCGC
>NW_025346921.1:0-1772 GCF_016433145.1 Gracilinanus agilis | reverse complement strand
GCAACCTCATTAAACCAACAAAACCAAGGATCTCCTAGTCTGGAAGATTGTTCTCCAACAAAGTCCACGATGCGTGCTGGCAAAAGCCAACAAACCCCAGGCCTACGTCAAATCTTGAACATCAGATGGCCTGAAAAGATCTCCAGTACCAGACTCTGGGAAAGAACAATTCAGTATCCCATCAGTCAGGACGCTATGAAAAAAAATATGGAACCCACCAGGGAGGAGAAAAGTCAGAAGGCCAAAACAGACCTGGCAAAGATATGCCCAGTTGGGGGAAGTTGCCCAGAACAGAGTCCGTTTGTGTGAGATGCCCAGATGGGGGAAGTTGCCCAGAATAGGCACGTTGGCGTGAGATGGTTGCAGCCCTATGCTCCTCTGGGAGTCAATAGGAATAATAATAATAATAATAATAATAATAATAATAATNGCACGTTGGCGTGAGATGGTTGCAGCCCTATGCTCCTCTGGGAGTCAATAGGAATAATAATAATAATAATAATAATAATAATAATTACATATATATATATATATATAATTGTAGCCTGGTATCCCCTCTCTGAGAAATGCAAAATGGCAGCTTCTGGCTCCAACTTCCCATTTTTAATCCTGGCAGGAATTAAAATCTCTCCTGGAGAAGAATGAAGGAAGAAGAGGATAGAAATGTCTATTCTGCTTCCTTTTTGTCTTACACTGACATCCCCATGCCACATGTGGGAGATAAGCCCTTAAGTACACTTTGAAGAGTTAAGAGGAAGTACAAGACAGGCTCTACATGCTTTAAAACCCTTTCCCTCTGTCTTAGAATGAATACTATATATTGGTACCAAGACAGAAGAGCAGTAAAGTCTAGGTAAGTGTGGTTAAGTGACTTGGCCAGGGTCACACAGATAGAACGTGTCTGAAGTCAAATTTGAACCCAGGACCTCTCCAGGCCTGGTTCTCTAGCCACTGCCCTGGCGGCTTCTACCTTGAGGAACACAAAAGGCAAAAACTTCCAAAGGTTCCAGTGTATCTGTATACATTAACCTAATAACTTTAGCGTTGGAAAAGTCTTCATGGTGGATGTTTTCAAACCAGAGTGTAGCAGATATGATACTGTGTATTTGCATTTGCCCTGTATATATAATAGCACCTGGACTATATAATTTCTGTCTTTACATCCCTGGTGCCTACCACATTGTTGCTTGTTGGTTGCTTCATTTATATTGTCTATTAGTTTGATATTTAAAAGTCTTTGCTCTCCTAGTTCCATTTGTATTTGTGTCCATCATTTTGCACACTAAATTGTAAGCTCCCTAATGTATTGTTGCAAACCATCAGAGACTCAAAAAGAGATTTTTGGTTGGGTATAGTGATTACCTAAAACAAAGGAAAACTCGGATAATTAATGAACGCTAATATTGCCCAAAGAGATATCATTTTCCAATTTATAAAGCAACCATCTCGTCACATTTTTCGTTCACAGAATCATAGTGTAAGATCCCTTATGGGCTACTCCTGCAACTTGCACCTGCATTACTGGCTTGGATCCAGAAAGAGGGCTGCTACAATCCAAATTTTAGGGCTACACCTGAATATCAGGACTCTTCTTATCCCTTATAAGGGGAGTCAGCTCCAATTGTTAAGAAATTTTTCATGAAACAAAATATGAATTTATCTTTTTACAACTAAACCATTGCTTCTAGTTTGGTTCCCTGAGGGCAAAAAAGACAACTTTACCTGTGCTTCCTTATAAGATATCTTTATATATGTATATATATATATATATA
>NW_025346920.1:371-5974 GCF_016433145.1 Gracilinanus agilis | reverse complement strand
CTCCTCTGTTTGCTCGGTTGTCTGGATTTTCTCTGTGTAAAAGTTGTTGAGTTTTAAAAACTTCTTTTTCTTGTTGTTAATCTTTCTCTTCTGAACTTCCTGAGTCTGGGTAGCCATCATTAGCCCAGCAGCTTCTCAGGTTTATCCTCACGCTCAGGGTCTGTCCGCGGTCTTTTGGCTCTTGAGGTCTGGTTTTTTCCAAGGTCAAGCCCCCTGGTGGACCCCCTTGCTTGATCCTCTGCCGGAGGTTTCTTTACAAGTCTCAGGGCGCTGCTTCCACAGTTGTATACCCGTCTGCACTGGTTCCCCACTCAGGGTTTCAGAGCTTTAGCTTGTGGTGGTGTCTGCCTCCACCCACGCCTCCGTCTGCGCTTACGCTCTGAGCCGCTCTCAGAAACCTGCTCCCGCGCTCAGATTTTCTGTGTGTTCATTAGCTTTTTGGGGTCCTAAATCTTGCTGCTCTCTGGAACAGGCTCCAGAGCTGCCAATGACTCGATGGGTGCCCCAAACTTGCTCTACTTCTTTTTAGCTGGCTTTGGCGCTATAGGTGTTGTGCTTGGAGGGGCTGGGGGTGGGGTGGTTGCTCAGCCCACGATTTAGTGAGAGCTGTTTCACCCCTTTATAGCATGGAAATGCCTCAATTCCACGTACCTTCCACTCTGCACCCTGTTGTGGGGTTCCTCCATTCGTCTGGACTTGTTTTTATGTCCCCTTGAGGAGTTGTGTGTGTTTCGGTCAGGAGAGGTTAAGAGCTGCTTCTTACTCTGCCGCCATCTTGACCCGGAACTCCTGACACTAAACTTTAAAGGACCACCTGAGTATGATTCCTCAGGATCAAAAGAAAAAGAAGGGAATGTTGGATTTAAAAATCAGTCTGACAGACTACTGAACTATTTCTAGCTTGGACAAGCTACCCCCAGACCCCAATGTTTCCCAGAACAGTCTTCCTTATCTCCCACTATGATAAGCCTAAAACTGAAGCCATCTTATCTGATGAATATTTATGTTCTTGAGGAATGTTTGTCTATGTTTGCCTGCTTAACAATATTTGCCTACTTAATGGATGTTTGCCAAATGCTTCCTGACCCTGAAACCCCCCTCCCCTGATGCTTCCTGACCACCTGTCCCTGACACTACCTTGATAATTATGTGTGTGCCAACCCCCTTCCCCAAACATTTCTATATAAACTCTTGGCTGAGAATTCCAAGGGGTCGGTTCAGGCTCACCTCTCTGCCTAGCGACCCTAGCTATTATTGCTAGTAAAGAATGAGCCTCTTCTTGCATATTACATTGTCAGTGTGATTCTTCCTCCAACCACGAACCTGGGTTAGGTATTAAAATTTGGGTACAACAGCCCACAGGAAGTAAGTTGAGAAACTGAGTGGTTAGGGTATTTCTAGGACAGACAACATGCATGTTGAAGTTGAGAATTATGGAGTAGAAGTGGAGGAGGAAAAAGTAATTATGCAACATGTACTTGTGTGGAGTGAAATTGGGGGGGGGCTCATACCCCACCAATCACTCAAGTGAGCAGACAGGAGACTTTATAAGATGCTGTCAGAGAAAAGTTGCTTTATTTGGAGGAAAAAGAGGACAGCAGGGAAGAGGGGGAGAGGAAGGAGAAGGGGAGGAAAAGAGTTTCTGCCCACACAAGTGGCTTGCTCAGGGCAAAAATGCCCTCTCTTCTTCTAGGTACAATCACAGACTTTTTTAAACCATTAACTTCTGTGTATTGGATCATAGATGGAAGAATGGTAGGGGTGGGCAATGGGGGTCAAGTGACTTGCCCAGGGTCACACAGCTGGGAAGTGTCTGAGGCCAGATTTGAACCTAGGACCTCCCATTTCTAGGCCTGACTCTCAATCCACTGAGCTACCCAGCTGCCCCCCACAGACTTTTATGATAATCTTGATGCAAGATTCTCCTCCTCCCATCTGTCCAATCCCACAGAAGGGGGATGGGGTTGTGAGGTTTATGGTCTTGAGCACATGATTTTCAACATTACGTGCCCCTAAAGACCCCCATGATCCCGAAAAACTCACGCCTATCATGGGATTCCCAGGCTGGGGATCATAATGATACTTTTGAAATTCCCTGCACTTTCTCTCCTTTGGTTTGTCTTAGAGTTGCCTTTCTTCCCAGGGGACAGATAAACTCTTCTCAAGGCTTTTGAAAATAGATCAGGAAAACTAGAAGTTTTAATGGGTGAGGAGGGGCAGGCAGTTTTATTCATTCATTTATTATTATTATTATTTATTTTTACAAAGATTTTTTGCATGGTCACATGATTCATGTTCTTGCTCTCTCTCCCCAACCCCCATGCAGCTGACACCATTTCCGCTGGTTTCTTCTTGTGTTATCGATCAAGACCTTTTTCCATATTATTGATAATTGTTCTAGGGTGGTCATTAAGAGTCTACATCCTTATTGTGTCCACATCAAACCATGTGTTCAAGTAGCTGATTTTCTTCTGTGTTTCCACTCCTATAGTTCTTCCTCCAAATGTGGATAGCATTCTTTTATATAAATCTCTCAGAATTGTCCTGGGTTATTGCATTGCTGCTAGTACAGAAGTCCATTACATTCAATTTTACCAGTGTATTGGTCTCTGTGTACAATGTTCTTCTGGCTCTGCTCCTTTCACTCTGCATCAATTCCTGGAGGTTTTTCCAGTTCACATGGAACTCCTCCAGTTTATTATTCCTTTTAGCACAATAGTATTACATCACCCGCATATACCACAATTTGTTCAGCCATTCACCAATTGAAGGGCATACCCTCCTTTTCCAGTTTTTTGCCACCACAAAGAGCATGGCTATAAATATTTTTGTACGTGTCTTTTTCTCTATGATCTTTTTGGGGTACAAAGCCAACACTGGCATGGCTAGATTAAAAGGCAGGTATTCTTTTAGTGCTCTTTGGGCATAGTTCCAAATTGCCATGCAGAATGGTTGGATCAGTTCACAACTACACCAGAAATGCATTAATATCCCAATTTTGCCACATCCCCTCCAACATTCATTACTGTCCCCTGCTGTCATTTTAGACAATCTGCTGGGTGTGAGGTGATTCCTCAGTTGTTTTTATTTGCATTTCTCTAATTATTGGAGATTTAGAACACTTTCTCATGTGCTTATTGATAGTTTTGATTTCTTTATCTGAAAATTGACTATTCATGTCCCTTGCCCATTTATCAATTGGGGAATGGCTTGATTTTTATACAACTAATTTAGTTCATTGTATATTTGAGTAATTAGACCCCTGTCAGAGTTTTTCATTATAAAGATTTTTCCCAATTTGTTGTTTCCCTTCTGATTTTGACTACATTGTTTTTGTTTGTACAAAAGCTTTTTAATTTAATATAATCAAAATCATATATTTTACATTTTGTAATTTTTTCTAACTCTTGCTTGGTTTTAAAATCTTCTCTTTACCATAGATCTGAGAGGTATACTATTCTATGTTCACCTAATTTTCTTATAGTTTCCTTCTTTATATTCAAGTCATGCACCCATTGTGAATTTATCTTGGAGTAGGGTGTGAGATTTTGATCTAAGCCTAATCCCTCCCATATTGTTTTCCAAATTTCACAGTAGTTTTTTTCAAATAGTGGATTTTTGTCCCAAAAGTTGGGCTCTTTGGGTTTATCATACACTGTCTTGCTGACGTCACTTTACTGATCCTCCCTTCTGCCTCTTAGCCAGTACCATATTGTTTGGATGACTGCTGCTTTATAGTATAGTTTAATATCTGGTACTGTTAGGCCACCTTCCTTCATATTTTTTTTCCCATTATTTCCCTTCATATTCTTGATCTTTTGTTATTCCAAATGAAATTTGTTATAGTTTTTCTTAATTTAGTAAAGAAGTTTTTTGGTAGTTTGATAGGTATAGCACTAAATAAGTAAATTAATTTGGGTAGAATGGTAATTTTTATTATGTTAGCTCATCCTACCCATGAGCAATCAATGTTTTTCCAATTGTTTAGATCTAGTTTTAATTGTTTAGAAAGTGTTTTGTAGTTGTGTTTCTATAATTCCTGTGTTTGTTTCAGTAGATAGATTCCTAAGTATTTTATATCGTCTAGGGTGATTTTAAATGGTATTTCTCTTTCTACCTCTTGCTGCTGTGATGTGTTGGAGATATATAGAAATGCTGATGATTTATGTGCAATTATTTTGTATCCTGCAACTTTGCTAATGTTGTTGATTATTTTTACAAGCTTCTTAGTTGATTCCCTAGGATTTTTTAAATAGAACATCATATCATCTGCAAATAGTGATAGCTTAGACTTTATAGACTCTTATCCAGTACCATACTGTTTTGATGGCCTCTGCTTTATAATATAGTTTAATATCTGGTACTGTTAGGCCAGTAGGGTTAGATAGAATTTTATATCCCAATGGATATAGCTACTCTTCCCTCTCAGGGTTAATTCCACTGAGAATAACATTTAAATATTACCTCTTAATGCTCTCTTCCTCTACTTCTTATAATAGTATTCATTCCCTCCCCTTCCCATGCCCACTTTTTGTGTAATAGAATATCCTATTTTTCTTATTTACTCAAGTTTCTCTTGGTGTCCTCTACTATTCACCTCCCTTTTTCCCACCCTCCCATATCATCTTAGACCATTTAGTATTCCAACCTCTCCCTATGAATAATTCTTCTAATTACTATAAAAATGATTACTATAATAGTGAATAGAGTTCACTACAGATAATTACACATAGCATCTCTCCACAAAGGAATACAAATAATTTGATCTTATTGAGCCCTTAAAGGTGCAAATTTAAAAAATACGAGTTCTCTTTCTTTCCCTTCTCTTTCTTATTTACCTTTTCATGTTTCTTTTGTTTTTTGTGGTTGAATATCGAACTTTCCATTTAGTCCTGGTCTTTTCTGTGCAAATACTTGGGAATCTTCTATCCTGTTCAATGTCCAGACTTTCCCCTGGAATTATATAGTCAGTTTTGATGGGTAAGTGATCCTTGGTTGTAGACACAGTTCTCTTGCCGTTCTGAGTATCATATTCCAAGCCTTGTAGTCTTTTAGTGTGGAGGCTGCCAGATCCTGTATGATCCTGATTGGTGCTCCTTGATATCTCAAGTGCCTTTTTCTGGCTTCTTGTAAGATTTTTTCTTTTACTTGGAAGCTCTTGAATTTGGCAATTATATTCCTGGTGGTTGTCTTTTCTGGGTCTAGTGTAGAGGGTGATCCTTTCAATGTCTTTATTGCCCTCTTGTAGAACTTCAGGGCAGTTTTGCTGAATTATTTCTTTTAGTATGAATTTCAAATTTCTATTAATTTCTGCTTTTTCAGGAAAACCAATGATTCTCAAATTGTCTCTTCTAGACCTGTTTTCTTGATCTGTCGTTTTCTCATTGAGATATTTCATGTTTCCTTCTATTTTATCAGTCTTTTTACTTTGTTTTATTTGTTCTTGCTGTCTTGAGAGATCATTGGCTTCTAATTGCCCAATTCTTGTCTTTTGAGACTGGTTTTCTGCTATAATCTTTTTTTTATTACATTTATTAATATTCATTTTTAACATGGTTACATGATTCATGCTCCTCCTTTCCCCTTCAACCCCCCCCGCGCCC
>NW_025346920.1:0-271 GCF_016433145.1 Gracilinanus agilis | reverse complement strand
CATTGCATTGCTGCTGGTTCTGAGGTCCATTACATTCGATTTTACCACAGAATGTCAGTCTCTGTGTATAGAGTTCTTCTGGCTCTGCTCTTTTCGCTCTGCATTAGTTCCCAGAGGTCTCTCCAGTTCGCCTGGAAATTCTCCAGTTTATTATTCCTTTTAGCACAATAGTATTCCATCACCCGCATATACCACAGTTTGTTCAGCCATTCCCCAATTGAAGGACATACCCTCCTTTTCCAATTTGTTGCCACCACAAAAAGCGCAGCTA
>NW_025346919.1:0-1034 GCF_016433145.1 Gracilinanus agilis | reverse complement strand
TAATGGGGCTAGCAATGGCCTTCCCTTCTTTTCTCATGGGTTTAAGAAGGCTCATGTTGGAGTCTAGGGGCAAGATAATGACCCAGACTTTTGTATAACAAACCTTGAAGAACAACTTTGTGGCTAACGATATCAGGCCCACTTCTCTTTCTCACTCTCTAAGGTCAGCAAGAATTCTTCCAGGTTAGAAAAGACCAATGATCAGCAGAAAAATTGGATTTCTAAACTTAACCCATTACAAATTAGCTGAATTCTGAACTAAGTTCAGAGACAGAGAACCATGACTTAAGCAGTTACAGGACAAAAAGTTACTTTTAAGTAGAATTTTAAAAAGGAGACGATCAATTTTAATCTTTTCACTAACCAAATAATCCTTACTGGCCATTCTGCTCCACCTTTGGGGATACATCTGGCAGCCAAGGCTCAAAGGATTCAGGTAAAGTTGTTCCTATTCTCCATCCTGCCTTGCCCATGATCACCTTGAGGTCCTAACCTTGGTTGTCTGGGCCCTTTCAACGTTGGAAAGACTGTACCTGGTTGCCATTGCTTGGAAAGCCCTACGTTTCCCGTTACAATCGTCGCAGTCTTCTCATTCTTCTTCTTCTTTTTTTTAACCTTTAATTTCTGTCTTAGGATCAGTACTAAGTATTGGTTCCAAGGCAGAAGAGTGGTAAAGACTAGGCAACTGGGGTCAAGTGACTTGCTCAGGGTCACACAACTAAGAAAGGTCTAAAGGCAGATTTGAATTCAGGACCTCCCTTCTGTAGGCTTGGCTCTCCATCCACAATCTTCTCATTCTTAGGGAGCCTCTGTTGATGCCACTTACTCTTTCAGGAGCTTTCTCAGCTTCCCCCCTTTAGCCTTTAATGATCTCAGCACTAACCCAGCTTGATGTGTCCCAGCTTTCTATTCCACCATTACACGACATGTTTCCTTTCTACATGATCCAGTTGATTTCAATTTTCCTGACTGGATAAGGAGTCCCTGCTCTACCTGCATCCCAGCCTGCCCTGCAGCCCCTATTACCTTATATT
>NW_025346918.1:28962-37115 GCF_016433145.1 Gracilinanus agilis | reverse complement strand
ATGCAGTTTAAGTATAAATAAATGATTAAATGAAGTATGCAAAAAAACCCCATACAATATGATTCTACTGAGTTCAACTGAACCAAGATAATATAAGAATTTTCAAAAGCTCTTTTCTACTTAAGCTGAGAGAGGTAATCAGAGTGTTATCCTTAATGGAGCTTTCTCATGACATTGTGTCTTCACAGGATGTTTGAGAGTGTATTACTTTGGTTTCAAAAATTTTGCTCAAAGCATTTATTCAAAAGTGATTTACAGCAGAAGAAAAAAAGAATGGGGAAAAAACTGATTGGGTATATAAACATTTCTGTAGGAAGCTTTGTAACAAAGAAAACTGATTAAGTTTCAGAGAGCAGGCCAACAGCTCAATCCAGAATGGGAGGGGGTACTATCTTATGGTCATTTCTCCTCAGCTTTTTATCTTCCATTAATCACATTTCACTGCTCTATTTCAATGCATTTTTATTAAGTTGTCTGACCAGCTAAAGCAGTTCATTGAAAAAGAATTCACCCACTTAGGCATTGTAGTTATAATATATAATCTTATTCCAGTAAATGCCTGCTTCATCTCTGTTGCTGCTGCTGAGAATTTGAATAATTATACCATTATTGCCCATTTATCCTAAATTTCTTAAGCATGAGAACAGATTATAACAGTTCACTATAAAGCCATTGAAGTTCATGACATCATTTTATAAAAACTATTTTGTGAGGGATTTAGATAGCTAATAAACTGTTCTTATCACTTTGTCTTACACATAGATGACAAAATTTTTATTTGAGGAATAAATAAAATAATTGGATTCATTGTGAATGCAAATTTCCCAAAGTTAATAAGTTACTCAGAAACTGACAAATGGCCATTCATTAAGTATTTGTGAGAATCCAATATCCTCACCCATTCTAGGGATTCTGTAAGTCAAAAGTCTCCCCATATTATAAATCAAAAACTCCAATTAGTGGATTCAGTTTTAATACTCAAGCAGAGGAGACACAATTCAAAACAAAACCACTTAACTAAATACTAATGCAATAGAAGTAACAATGAAACATTGTCCACAAAAATCTGAACCACATTGTAACTAATATATACTTTGAGTGTATTTGACTACAAATAGTTTATAGGACATCTATCCATGAGGAAGCTGTGTGGCCAGAAAGTGTGGTACCCATGTGAAGGAGTAATACCCCAGGAATGTATATTGCCTGAGCTTAGGTATCAAGGGACAACTCATCAATCATCTCTGTCAGTTAACTTTACCATCCACCTACGATTGTTGATATCCCTCCCTACTAGAGCAAAAGCTAGGGATGTTTCAGCCTCCTATTGTGTTGCTTATGGAGCACTTCAACTGAGATGCTAGCTTCAGAGACACCTGTTATATTGAGCTCTACCAATTGGGAGTGCTATGATTAGTAAGATTCTCCACAATCAGATCTCTTAGCTAATTCTGCTGAATCGCTTCTGATACTTGACACATCAGAAAGTAACAGAAACAGAGATTAGAATCAGGGTAGGTCTGAAATTTCTCTGTACTCTTGACACTGTTAAATTTTGTTTCTTAACTCTTTTGTTGATCCTTTGTCCTTTATTGTTTTACTCTAAGTAGGTGACAGTCATTGAATATGGCAAAAAAAAATCACTCTGGGTTTGTTTTCATTTAGTCTTTCTTTGTGTGTGGAAGGGGGATCTGGATTACAAATTATTTAATTGGAAGGGGAAGACTTTAGAAGTGTCTACTTGTTTCAGAAGTCAGGTCAGATGGTGCCCTAAATTAAATAAAAAAGATTTTTATAAGATTATTTTGCACTGCTATGTCCTGATTTCTTAAAAAAAAATAAAATCAATATATGAACCTTAAAAAAATTCACTTTAGTTTAAAGGTCTTCTTATATTACTTCCCACCTCTACCAGGCAAATATCTCCAGAAATCCACTTATTCAAAAAGAAGAAAAGTTAAGTGAACCAATGCTGTAGGACTGTATTTTTCAAAAACCTCTTCTCAGTATAGTCCTCTGTTCTATGCAAATGGTCATGCTAACTTATAATTTTTGCAGAATGTTTCAAATATCCAGTATAGTAACTGGGTGGGCAACTAGGTGATTTGGATATTTTGTTCATTGGAAACAATGAAATTGATTCAAATGCAAAAGACTCCCAAGTCCATTCTATTTCCAAAGTGATGAAACAATAGAGAAAGGGAAAGAGATTTTTGAGAATCACAAAATTATTAAACAATTTATTAAATCACTTAAAAAATAATCCTTACCATCTGGCTTAAATATCAGTTCCAAGGCAAAAGAATGATAAGGACCAGTCAGTTGGGATTAAGTGACCTACCCAGGGTCATATGGTTAGGAAGTGTCTGAGGCTATATTTGAACCTAAGATCTCCATCTCTGGGCCTGGCTCTCCATCCACTGAACTGCCTAGATGCCCCTGAAATTATTCTTAATGTGTGCTCTTTTTACAATGATCATACAAGCTAAAGCAAAACTCTAGGAAATGCAACTCATCTATATTGCACAAATTTAAGAGTCAGGAAAACTTGAATGTGAATTCTCCCTCAAACGCTTACTTCCTATGTTATCCTGGACAAAACCCTTAGTTTCCTCATCTGTAAAATAAGGATAATGATAGTTCCTAGATCATAGGGATGTTTTGAGCATTACATGAGATAATATTTTGTAAAGTAATTTGCAAACATTACTGTGCCTTATAAATGATAGCAATTATTATTATTATTAATGACATCACAACAAATGAAATCAGAAGATATAAATAAGCAGGAGATAACAAAAATTCTCTTTGAAGAGATGTGTTGATGGAGTTGTTTTAATTGTCTTCCCCAAAACAAGAAAAAGCATAGTTACATGGAGTGTTAGGTCGTGTTTACTTTGTAATATTTCACAACCAAGGGAAAAAGCAATAAAATGACTATAGTTGGTATGCCAACATATTCAGAAGATAAAGATGTGGTGGATGAAAATAGCCTTCATGTGATCATCCAAAGTAAGCCATTCCATACAATGAGACTTGGTGATTTCACGGAGATGGTGACTGAAGAAGAGGACATCAAAAAATATTCTGAAAAGTATATCAGGATGAAGAAAGAAAGGAGGCAATCATCAATACATGATGATTAAGGCTTTGGGCAAAGAGAGTATGAAAATATATCACAAGAAAAAAACAATCAAATTGGCTGCCTTGAGCTAGTAATAACAATAATAAAGATAATAATAGCTATCACTTATACCATATCTACTATGTATCAAGCATTGTTAGCACTTTACAAATACTATCTCGTTTAATCAAATGTAAGATCTCTTATAAATATGCAAAGAATCTATGACTACTATCAGTGAAGGAAATATATTCCACTAGGAGAGGCTCTATGCCAGGGGTTCCCAAACTTTTTTTGCCTACCACCCCCTTTCCAGAAAAAAAAATATTACTTAGTGCCCTGGAAATTAATTTTTTAAAAAAATTTAATAGCAACTAATAGAAAAGATAAATGCGCCTGTGGCCATCACCACTCTCCTGGATCACTGCAGCACCCACCAGGGGGTGATAGTGCCCACTTTGGGAATCACTGTTCTATGCAGTTAGTAAATCTTAGGGCAGCTAGATGATGCAGTGGATAGAGCACTGGACTTGGAATTAGGAAGACTCACCTTGTTGAGCTCAAATATGAATATTAGTTGTGTGACCCTGGGCAAGTCACTGAACCCTGTTTGCCTCAGTTTCCTCATCTGTAAAATGAGCTGAAGAAGGAAATGGCAAATCACTTCAGTGTCTTTGCCAAGAAAACCCTAAATCAGGTCATGGAGAGTCAGATATAGCTAAGCAACAACAATAAATCTCAGAGAGTTGATTGAAACTTGAAGATGTTAAGTGACTTCCTCAAAGTCACACAGTAATAGTTGTCAGAAGCATTGGAATCCAAATGTTTTTTCCCTTGATTTCTAGGCACTGTATCCTCTGTGCATCACACCTTAGAAAATATCTGAACACACAGGAAACATCTAGTTACCAAAAGAGCAGATTTTTCTTAATTTTTCTTTTTTCCAATAATAATTCTATGTAATCAAATCTCCAGCTAGCTAGGGGAAGGGTCAATCTCAATTCCAAAAGATACTTTGTACAATGACAACAACTCAACCCATTCTTTTCATGAGGATAATGGTATACCTATTGCATAATGTCCTAGTGAGCCAAGCACTTTATAAATCTTAAAGTTCAATAGAAATGTGAGAGATATTGTGATTAAGCTGTCAACTCTGAAAATTCTGAAAGGATCAAGAGTAAAGACATCTATTTCATCAGAATTACTTTGAGAAATTCACGCAGTGCAGAACAAATGCCACAAGCTGGAGGTCGAGTCCAGAAACAATCACATGGAGAAAATTATCAATTTTCTTGCTACCCAGGAAGTCATGGTAGCCATAGACAAATCTAATTTACCCTACGAGCTCATTTTCAAAATATTACAGAGAATGAAGGGGTGTGGTAGAGTAAGAATAGAAAACAACCATAGCTAATACAGTCTCAAAAAAATCAACAAAAATCAGCTGATCAGAAAATGAATTTGTTGAGAGCTTGATGTGAAACCCAGCAAAGTTAGATCATCCTAAGAAACTCTGTCAATGAAAATAGGACAACAGATGAATGTGAATAGGAACGTATATGCAATCCATTCTCATCAGAAATAATACTACAAGAACCACATTTCCAGATGATATGTCAATGTATTACTATGTGATATATCATAGCTTTTACCACTCCTCTGCTTTGGAACCAATACACAATACTGATTCTGAGACAGAAGGTAAGGGTTTAAAAAATGCTAAAAATTGTTTCTACAAGTAATTGAGATAAAATAAAATGAAAACATTCTCTTAAAAAAAAGAAGAAGGAAATATTTTTAAAGATTTAAATGAGCTTGGAGAGCACTTTTCTCCATAACACCAATAACAAATGATCAAGTAAACCTCAGCAGCTAATTGGCTCACATCTTCTTTCTCCTCTCTGCAGAGGTATTATGGGAATTGTTTAGGAACACATGGAAGTAGGTTTAAGGAAAACACAAGAAGGGAAATAGCTTTTTTAACAGACCACATCTTCACAGATCCAGAGCTGACTAAAAGGAGGAAAGAACATAAGATTTCATCCCAAAAAGTATATGAACACTAATTTTGTACTCTACATTTTAAAGATCAAGTCTGCTAGAAACAATTTTATTTAATTTTAATATTGCTCTAATAGCCAAGTATTTATTGCTTAGAAAAATGTATCCAAACTGACATACTACCCGGCCCTCTGATCTGACTCAGTCCCCTGGAAAACAATATATAAAAAATTTAGTTGTAGTTAATATTCAAGAACAGTTGAGTAACTAAGTCATTCAGGAGTGAACAAGGTTAATTTCTCCTTCCAAAGATATCTTGTCACTCCCTAAGGGTGGGGAGGCAATAGTATGAAAGAAGAGTTAAGCTTTGTTATAATATTTAATATTAATATTGCCTTTACTCTATTTTTCAAAGAAAAGCCTCTTTGTTTTAGAACTATTGCCTCTCTTCACAAGGAATTTCCCTTTAGAAAGAGCTTGACAGAAAAAAAAACATTTATTTCCTAATATTTTCTGTTACTTTTTTTTAAAAAGATTTTTCATGTTTCCAAAATTCCTTTTCTAAAAACTTATTTTAAATTTACTTGACTCATAAGAAGAAAATGTACATGTTAAACACTGTCTTCCAAGTGTCCTCTTTGTATATATTAAATTATACAAGATTGTAGAACAGATTGTGGTTGTGGAGATGGCTTTGTTTAATGATCAGCTAAGAAACAACATCAAATGAAAGATAAAACAAGGAAGCATATGCTCACCTACACTGTTTGCCAGTTTCATGGAGGATGCCTTGAAGAGGCAAAATAGAAAAGGGATGCCTTAATGAGATGAGTGGTTTCATCAGCTATTACTGGAAGATGTTGTCCTAACTACACTGAACCATGGAACACTAGAAAGTCTCAGGAGCAAAAGCCAAACTCATTTGAGAAAAATCATTTTAACCATCCGCAGTGAGGGAAAAAAACCTTATAAAAACAGGCCAGAGATAGGATACAGGCATCAAGCTAGATGATGATATGTAGTAGTAAGATTAACACTAAGTTAGTGGAGTATATGTAGTCATCTATGTGGAGCATTCGGTCAGCCTGGGATTCAAAAAGACTGAAGTTCAAATCTTTCCTCAGATATTTACAAACTTCGTGACCCTGGAAAAATCACAACTTCCCTCTGCTTCAGTTTACTCATTTATAAAATAGAAATAACAATAGCAGTCACCTCGGAAGATGGTTATGAATACTATTGAGGTTAGACATGAATAAGAAAAAGAAATCAAGTTTGGACATAGTTGAAAAATTGTGTAGCTCTCTCAACCTCAAAAAACCATGCTTTTAGCATCACATTCTTCCCAAGTTATTCTATATCTTTGATTCATGGCAAACTACAACCTTCAAATAATTGAAATTTGTCTTGCCTGAAAGACAATGGAGAATTTGCATGGAGGATGTAAGTGGCTGCCACACATTATAAGCGAGGAATTACAACACCAAACCAGGCTTAAAGCATGTTTCCATATGTAAAGTGTGGATTTTAAAATTAATATGCAAAAAATTAAATATCATATTTATGAATATTTTTATAATAAACTAACGGACACCTAACTAAAAGGTTACTAACCAGCCCACTCCCAGGAACGAAAAAGAGAAAGAGGGAGGAGTTACAGCCAAATATAAAACAATAACATGACCATGCAAACGTGGAGGCGCAGGAGAGATTAAAGGGAATTTTGGGAAAACTAAGGGATTTATGGAGGATGAAGTGCAAGGTTCAAAATCTCCATTTATACAAAAAGCAGGGAAATAAAGGGGTTGATTATGAAAAAAAAGACAGATAACTAATAGACAATCTATGTACAGGAGAATGCTTATACTATCAAGAGAGAGAAAGCAAAGAAACCTGCTAGTGCGCTGGATTGATGACCTGTGGACAAATAGCAAGCAGGATGCAGGTGTGTCACACAGGTGAGTAAGCATGAATGGGTTGAGATCTACATCACTGGAGGTAATGGCCACATTGGTGAGTTGATAGATTGGTTTGATTATCTGTACACTAGTCCTATGAAGCTATGGGACTGTAAATTGATATGCCAGAAAACTAAATGGCAATGAGAAGATATATAGTAGGTGTAAGTAGGCTGCAGCAGTCACACAATTTGGATATGGCAAAATGGAGCCATGGCTTAGACATAAAAAAAAACCCTATAGACATTGTGTGGATAGATTGTGTGGATGGAATTTGTTCCCCAGAACTCGTTTACCAAGCATACCATTTGTGTACTTATGCTGCCTGTGAACCTGCGTGAACGTAAGGAGGGATAAAGTTTTGGTGTGACACTGCCCCTCTCTCTCTTTTCCCTGAAAGTGATTACTAAAGTTGGCTGAGAGCCAGCAGGAGAATTTACACACATGGTCATTCTTTAGTTAGATTATTAGGCTTTGAACTTCTATTTCTTTTTTTATTTCTTCCACTTCAAGTGATTATTAATAAACTTTATAAAAATACTTGGAGTTATTTATATTAATTTAATCTTACAACACAAAAACTGGAGACATGGCTTAGATATAAAAAAAAGAACAAGATGGGAAATTTTTTAATTACATTAAATTAAGGTTTTGTACAAACATAATATAACTAAAATTAGAAAAGAATTAACTAGCTCCCTCAAAAACCTTTGCATCAAGTTCCTCTATTAAAAGTTTCATTTCTAATATACATAAGAAAAAGCTCAAATTTGTAAGAATAAGAGCCATTCCCCAATTTATAAATGGACTTAGGATATAAAAAGGCATTTCTCAGGGAAACCAATCCAAGCTATTTATGACCATATGAAAAACATGTTCCCAAATCACTAATAATTAGAGAAACGCAAATAAAAGCAACTCTAAAATTCCAATTCATGCTATCAAATTGATAGAGAGGGAAGGAAGGAAGGAAGGAAGGAAAGGAAGGGAGGGAGGAAGGAAGGAAGGAAGGAAGGAAGGAAGGAAGGAAGGAAGGAAGGAAGGAAGGAAGGAAGGAAGGAAGGAAG
>NW_025346918.1:7988-28625 GCF_016433145.1 Gracilinanus agilis | reverse complement strand
AAGGAAGGTTGGGAGGGAGGGAGGGAGGGAGGGAGGGAGGGAGGGAGGAACGAAGGAAGGAATTAACTAACTAATCTGGAATGGTTACAAGAAAATAAGGACACTGGTGCACTGTTAGTGGAGCCATTTCCATTCTGGAAAAGAAATTGAGAACTATGTCACCAAACCACGAATGCTCATTGACCTGGCAATATGTCTATCAGGTCTATATCCTAAAAGGATCAGAAAGAGAAAGAGAAAAGGCTTTATATATACAAAAATATTTAAAGTAGTTTTTTGTGTAGTGGCAAAGAATTAGAGGCTCTAAGGAGTCAGCAAATGAAGAATGGCTAAACAACTATAGTAAATGAATACAATAGAATGCTACAACCTTGAGTCCACGGAAATGCATTTAAGCTCTGTTCTTTCTGTCTTAAATCCATATTCAAATTGTTTTTATGAATACATCAAAAATGGCCCTAGAACATAGAGATTATTAAACTTTTGTGAGTGGACCCATTTAGCAGTCTGGTAAAGCCTATAGACCCCCATCTCAGAAAAATGTGTCTTTAGATATATAAAATAGGTGATAAAAAGGAAATAAGTTGCAAGGATATCAATAAAGAAGCAAGTTCATAGACTCTAGCATAATAATTCATATCCTCTGCCCAAAAAAATGATCAAGCACAAACTAGTGGAAAAGAAGGGAGCAAAGAAGGCTAACTTTCTGATAAATTGCTGACCAAGTTAAACAGTTAACCAGTGGAATTGTGTTAGCTACGGGAGGGGGGTGAGAGGAGGGGAGGGAAAGAACATGAATCATGTAACCATGGAAAATTTTTCTTAATTAATCAATAAGATAAAAGTAATTTTAAAAAAGTTGAGAGTCCTCAGAAAAGAAGCATTGTTTGTTATCAGACCCATAACTGAAGACTTTCATTGCTATTATAGCTATTAAAAACTCAAAATCTTCTTCAACAAAACTTACAATAAAAACCCATTATACAACTTCAGCTAACTACCTACAGCTTCCTAAGTCAATGGGGCCATGAGAGGTGATGTTCCCTGCACACTTTCACTTTAATAGTTTTTCTAGCTTCTTTTTATCATATGCAAAAACTAGGGGAGAGAGTGAAGGAAAACAGAAAAAGTCAATGATTTTTATACAAGTCACTTCTCCTCAATGGGCTTTAGTTTCTTAATCTGTAAAGTCAGGGATTGGAATCAATCATTGTTTTTTAAAATTTTATTTTTAATTTGGACCTTAGCAAATACTGAATCAGGTGAGCATTTCCATATACAATTGGGAAAGAAAAAGAGATTTGCACATGCAGGCATAAATCTGTACAATGCTGAGCTAGTTCCTTCTCTGTGCAAGTAAACAAACAATTCAACATTATTTTCAAAGCTGTATTGCTTAGCAGGGACTCCTACAGACCTCAGTTCTCTTTCCTACATGTGAAAATACTTAGTTGACCCTCTTTGTGTTTTATCGTCCTTTGGTCTCCTACTCCCTCTATTTTGGCCATCTTTTCCAAATTCCCTGTTTCTCTCCCAACTCCTACCCCTTACTGTGCTAAATGTAAACAATGAAAGAAAGAAACTCAAAACCATGAAATAAAAAAAAAAAAACATATACTGAAAAGACATCCCTACTTTAGTCACATCTGAAAATGTATGATTTATTTTTAAACTTAAGGTTATCATCTCTCAAGACTTGGGCAGGATAATCTAACAAGGGTCCCCTGAATTATGGTTGATCCCCAAATTGATCAGAGAATTTCTTAGCTTTTTAAATTTACAATATGGCTGTCATGCCTCACGTTTCACTCACTTCACTCTATATTAGTTCATTTGTCTTTACAGGTTTCTCTATAACTGCCCCTTTCATGAAACTAAATAACATCCCATTACATTCATACACCATAACTTATTCAACCATTCTCCAAATGATGAAAATATCTCTTGATTTCTAGTTCTTTGATTTTTTTACACTTGCATTCTATTTTGTACATGCAGTTCCCTTTTCTCATTCTTTGATCTCTTTGGAAGTTAACTTAATTTTTTTTTATTCAGGGATTAACTTTTAAAGTATTTTTCCAAATTGTTTTATAGAATAGCAATTCAATTCCCAGCACCACTTAGTGTATCCCTTCACTTTTCCTATATTCCTCCTAACAATTGTGATTTTTGCCAATCTTGATGAGCATAAGAGAGAATTTCAGAGTTGTTTTTTTAATGTATTTTTCTCCATTTTGTTGGAGAAGGAAATGGCAAAACACTCCAGTATCTTTGCCAAGAAAATCTTAAACAGGGTCATGAAGAATCAGACGACTGAACAACATACGCATTTCTTTATTTAGAGATTTGACTTTTTTTAAATATACCTTGACAAGATTACTTCTTGAGTTCACTAGAACTCTGAAAGTTTGTACATCTCTCTGCGTGATGGGTTACATACAACACAGAGAAATCTGCTCAGAGCTAGACATCGAGTCATAGATCAATTACTAAAAGAGGCCTTAGAAATCATCTATTCCATTCCTTTCAAACAGAAAACAGAAGCCAAGAGAGAGAAACTGGCTTGCACAAGATAATTCAGGATTTACAGAACAATAATTTTAAATGGAACCTCCTCCTCTATTCCCAGTGTCTGATACTCCTTAGCACAACTGCTTATGCAAAATGTCAGGTAGGTCCCAAATATTTCATTTACCCACTTTTCCTTAAGGGCTAAAAGGTGAGCAAATTGCTAGTAGCTTCTAACTTGAGCTAAGCAGAACAATAAAACCTTGTCCATGTACAAGCTAGTCTGATAAGCAGCACAAGGGGTATAGAGTTGGACTTGGGAATCAAGAAAATCTGATTTCAAATTGTGCCAAGATATTTACTTGCTGTGTGACCCTAAATAGCGAATGAATCTCCCTCTCCTAGTCTCAATTTCATTACCTGTAAAATGAGGGGTGGGATTCAATGACCTTTAAGGTCTTTTTCCAGATCTAAAGTCAAAGGTCCTGTGAAAACAACTTCAAGTTCCTCTAGGTTTTCCACCTTTGTCCCAGGAATAGCAATCTTCTCAAAGCTTGCATGTCTTTTCACATGGAGAGACTTTCTAAAAGACTGGGCCATTCCGCTTCTAAAAACTCTTGCTATTCCATTTGGTCCAACATTATTGTTTTTCCTTCTGTAAACAATAAGATTTCCACATATGGACTCTAGCCTAACCCCACCCCCCAAAAAAAAACTTTAGAGGAGTGAAATAATTTTCTTTTCAGTGTCAAATAAACACTTAATTGAACATATAGGGTGCCATATCCCTTGGTACAGTTCACCAAGAGCTACCCTATTTAATAATTGAATTTAGCTAAGGCTCATTGAAACACATGATTACTCAGGACAATGGATGGTTTTTGATCCACAAAGCAAAGCATACATTTTTATCATTTTGCCAGAAGAAGTGTTTATATTTGTAAATCTAGCCAAAAACTATACTGTTTCCTTCTGAAACCTGGTTCCAAGAGACCAAAAATAATTATAACATAACAATAAGGAAAATTCAGTACCCAGAACCACAGAGATTTTTTTCCATGTGGATATTCAGTGTATTTGAAAAGTAAGAGATTAAAAAATTATATTCCCCCTGCCCTTGGTGGCTACTGACAGAATTGGATTGATTAAACTGTCACTCATCATTTACTCTGGTTAGTGCTTCATTAAGCACAGATAGGCACAATATATCTTAGTCAGATTCTTATACACAGAATTTAGCTCTTGAGGAAAGAAAAAAAAGCTTTTGGACAGAAGCCATTTACTCATCTAGAAAATAAAACAACTGAATTTTGTGGAGAAGGGGACTTGACTGCTGTTTTGAGAGAGAAAGACATGAAATAATAATAGATTCGATTTTTAGCAGGTCCACCAAAAAAAGACCTAACCTAAAATTTTATATTAAAGAAAAAAACAAAAGAAAAAGGTTCAACATATACAGTTTTTATATAGAAAAGCAACACAGTTCAGTGGACATTAGCATCAGTCTCTAAATCTGATCCACTGTTGATCAGACATAAGATATTGGTCTTTTAATTTGGTCTCGCTTTGTCAGTTTCCACTTTTGTAATCACGGATGTCCTGGTAAGAAATAAACCATTCTAAATCATTTGAAAAATATGAGTGTTAGAAGAGTCTTTAATGATTATACCTAAATGGTAATAGATATACATATATACAAACACACTAATGAATTTTGATGCCATAGATTTCTTATAGCCCCTCCAATGATGCAAATTGCAACTCATCCACTCTCATTCATTTTGTACAACTCTGGTCATTATCCTTTCATAAGTTCATCATGGGCAGTCCCCTCAACACACTAGGAGTCTATATATATGCTATCATCATTGCCATCATCATCGTCATTATTAATATTATTCTCAATATTCAAATGGTCTGTCTATAATCTTATTAATTTCAATGTTCTTTAGCAACTTATAAAATCTAACACACTTTACAGATATGTATATACTCAAACTATAATTATCCCCATGTTATAGGTGAGGAAATTGAGAATGTGAGTGTTTAAGTGACTTGCCCACAGTCACATATCTACTAAGTTTCTAAAACAGGATATGAACTCAGATATTCCTAACTCCAGGTCCACCATTCTATATATTTCATCACCTAGTTAATATTTTTTATGAATATATGTGGCAAATATACCAGGGACACAGATAAAACTGAAGTCACTATTCAGAAAGGTTTGGTTTAGAGCAAAGAAAAAGTGAAAATATTTTAGAAAACTAAGTCTCTGCTGATAGTTATGGATGTTATCTATAGTCTCAATGGAAGGGAAAGAAATATTTAGAATTCTGAAACAAAGAAACAGAATGGTGAAGGGCTTAGAAGAAGTGAACTGCCTGGGGAAAGACTTGTCAGACCACAATGAACATATCTACAAAAGATGAGTGGGAAGAGTTTAGCTGTAAGTTTATTTCTTTTAAATGGGAGTAGAATATGAAATGAGAATGATTCAACAGCAATGCAAGTATAAAAACTAAAACTTTACTATACTCTATCTCGAGAAAATATCATTAGCTATGATATTAAATGGGATGATAAAGGGGAAAGGGCAAAAGCCTCATCAGATGAGTCATTTAATACAAGATCACTTAAGAAAATTCTCCTGGGCATATTTCTGGAGTAGCTGGAAATGGACAAGCCAATAAATCTGGACTGTCTCTAGCTTACATTTATATGAAAATTGAAATAGAAAATGAAGAGCCAAATTTTAAGGATGTATCTTATGAATGTACAATCTCCTATGAATTTACATAAAAATTAGTAAAAAAATATGTTCATGGGTGGGACAATTTTAACCTAAGCATCAAAGCAAATAATAGAAACACTCATGAAAAATATTTTGAAGAGGAATGGGAAAGAAAAGTGAGGGGGCATCTTCTGGGGGAAATTATAAATTATAAATGAAATTTGGTATAAATTTGCTTTTCTCTTAAGGATAATTCAGAATAACATTTATTACATGGAGATAGACTTGGTTTCCTTCACCATGTATGTTGCTAGACTTTGATAGTCTAGGCTTAGGTATTCAGGAAATAGGAAAAAATAAAAGTTAAGGTTAAATAATTAACATTTGAAATTAAAGCATTCAAGCAGCATCTAGTAAAAGAGATGATAAATGCATTGAATGAAGTGCAAAATTGAGGTGATACTTTTCAATATTGAATCATCATTACATTCCATTTCCCCTGATGTTTCTGAAGTTTCTGAGGTTCCAAGAAAAGCAAAATCCCAAGGGTTTGTATAAATGGAATTGATTCTTCAAGTTCTCTTACACCTCCTTCTTCTCAGTCACTTTGGCTAGTTCCTAATCCAGGTCATTCCCACTAAGACAGGATTCCAACTAATGCTCTATGCCCTCTCCTTTCTTTCCTCGCACTTTCTTGTATTGGCTATCTCAAATCAGTCTCTCTGCTTCTACTATTATCTCTGTGGAACAGATTCAGATCTACATACCCATCTCTCTCTTGAGCTCCAATTTAACATCACAAAATAACTTTCACATCACCACCTGGATTTCCTGTAGGTACCTCAAACTCTACATGTGGAAAATGAGCTCATTATCCCCCTTCTTCACCTAAATCTAGTCCCTTATCAATTTTGTCTATTTCTGTGGAAGGTAGCAACACTCTTGTAATCATCCATATCATAAGCACATATAAACAAATGATAAGTCATCAAAGTAAAAGTTAAAAGAGAATCAAACTAACCTTGGAAATGGAAACAAAATGATCTTTAAAGATTTGCCAAAAGCCTCTTTTAATCTGGTACCAAAAGCTGATATCCTAGGCATATTTTCTGAAGTTTCTATGGACTTAACCAAAGAAATAACATCAATTTTTGTCTCCATTACTCCCAAGAATACACCTCAGTCATTGATATTAACCAAATGACAAATAGTATGACATGAATTGTGTTCATAATTGTTTTGGGTTAGTTTCCTATCAAGAGATAAAAGATTTCTTTAGTAAAATTCAATATTACAGTGCCTTGCCATTTTTGCATATCTTGTTTCATTTTATCTTTATATCTGCCCCCAAGGAGGTATTATTTTTTGTTATTTTACAGATGACAAAGATGAGGTTATGAGAGGCTAACTAGTAAATGGAAGGACCAACATGCCAGAGCTATTTCCAGTAATAATGCAATTCTATCGGATTTTTCAGGGCACTCATTTTGGGAGGGCTCAGACTTCAAAATATAAAGGAGGAAAGGAAAATTCAATTACCTGAACACTGGACTCTAATTTATACAATGTGCAAATTCTTTTCTTTTAAAAATCAATATACATTAAATATCTCACACAGGCATTTATTAAATGCCTTTTTTTATTAAATTTTATTAAATATGGTCCAATTCTTTTGGAAAGCAATTTAGAATTAATCTAAAACAAAAATCAAAAACCTTGACATAAAGACCCAGGTACCCTACTACTTGAAGCATATACCTCAAGGATATAAATGTCAAAAAGCTTTCATACATACCCAAATGTTGATAGCATCAGCACTTTTGGGCAGTAAAAACACAGAAAAGTAAATAAAGCAGAAGACTTTGATTAAGTAAATAGCTAAACAAATTGTGCCACAAGAAATCAATAGGATATTACCACTCTGTAATAAACAACAAGTACAAAGAATCCACAAAGGAATGGGAAGATATATCTAAGTGGATGTCAAATATGGAAAGCAGTATCAAGAAAACAACACACATAATGAATAAAACAATGGAAAAAGAGATAACTCCAAAATTAAAGTTTGTTCTAAAAGTATAAACAAGTAGTCATGAGGATGATTAAGTTTAGGCTTAGAGATTAGATGATAAATTTCACCTCCATTCCTTCCTTACAGAGGTGGAAAGCAATGGCTATAAAATACTGTTGAACTTGGCAGACAAATTATAAGTTTGTTTAGACTATTTTTCCCCTTCCCTTTTTAATTTTTTTGTCACATGGTGTGGCATCCTGGGTAGAGGGAAGATATATTTTAAAATGAAAAGTAACAAAATTAACAATTAAAAATTTAAGTGAGTATTATGGTAAGTCCTGTAAGAGATATGTCACATAGAAAATACATGGTCCTTGGCCAAGAAGAGAGCTTAAAAGTGCGAAATTCATTTTCAGAAACAAACAAAAAAGCATATCTAGAGCCATCTTCCCCCCCTCCATAATAGGGCTTACAATCTCAGTGGGTAGTAATTGGGATTATTAGTTCTCTTAGAGGAAAGAGAGTGGCTTGCATTTATTTCTTTTGAATCTTCCATAATCTTGTAATAGCAACATGGAGGCTGATTAATTAACCAAGTGAGCGTGTGATGCCTTATATGTACAAGGTACTATGTGCTTTTCAATGTGCTTTTCATATTTATTATATTATTTGTAGCTACTAGCAAACTCATGATCTAACTAGGGTGGGTGTTATCATTATCATTCCCATTTGCAGGCAGGTCACTGAAAACTAGAAAGGTGAAGATCAAGCTCATAGTGTTTAGTACTTGAAAAAACCCTGGGGGAAAAATGTTGAAAGTTCCCTATTTCACCAACAGTGATAGACTTCTACTCGATTTTTTAATGGATTTGGGGATTAGAATTTTCTAATATTGAGAAAAAGGTGTCTTTGTCAATTACAAATGATTGATCCCCAATATTTTATTTCTGAGATCTTACAAAACAATGTGGACACTTGCAAAGGGGTAGGATTGTATGATAAAAGTTCTGTTTTCCTTCTTATAATCCTATTTCAAGTGTGAGATACTTTCAAATATCACCTCTAAGGGTATTAGTGCCTTTCATAAGAATTGGGGACAGAAATGGGCCAAGATAGCAAGGTTACTCAGTACTTAACACAGTTCTTGGCACATAGTAAATGCTTAACAAATGTTTACTATCACAAACAGTATAACTTTCATTTATCGCATGTGCACTTCTGTCTCTGGCTTCCTAAATGTTTACTTAATGTGGTCCAAATGGTTACCCCAAGCGGTCCCTTGGACTGGATATCACTTGGGCAAGGCTTCCCTCTAAAAAAAAGAGAAGTCATTTCTGAGAGTGCCTAAGTCAAGCCTTCTTCACATTCTTGAATTTTAAATCCAAATTTTAAAACATGTGAACAATACTGAAATGTAGCCTTTACCAAAGGAAATCAAAGGTTCCTTCTGATTAAAAACCTCTTTAGAATTGCCACATTATGTTCAAGGGAGGAGGAAATAATACTTGGGAGTTGGGAAAACAGACTTTATTCCCGATTTTGTCTCAAGAGATATCTACCGAGTCTAATGATTCATTATTTAAGTTTATTTCAAAACAATTCCCCCCATAGTATCAGAATCCCATTATAATATTGCTATCAGGGAACAAGGGGAGACCATGTAATAGAGTTCTTACATTATAATGAAAGATGTGTGATAGCTTTTATTTACACAGGTGGGGCATGACTTGACAGAGTAGAAACAGTTTTATGGATTGGGAAATTTACTGCATTTGTTTTCTAACAGTAAAAAGATTGGTTTCCTTGTAATTTTCTTGTTCAAGATTTAAACTAAAATATAGGCTCATATATGTTATTCTAAAGTTGTAAATGGGGTGGGGAGAAGGCATTTATCAATGATTGCATTTTAATGATATGATTTGGAATACTTGTGTACCATGAGAGCTTCCTTTCATAAACGTGGACATTTAGAAAGTAGAGTAATGAAACAAGAATTTCCTGATAATAAAATAAGGACGTTAAAGATTTTAAAACACACATGCAACATATGCCTTGATTTCTGACATGGAAAGCATCAACCTTGATGCAGGCACTTTTCTCAACCAATTAGGACCAGTATGCCAATTTTTTTTCCCAGCCATCCAGCTGCTACAATGTTAAATAAATTAATTTTAATCTTAAATCAGAGATGTAATGGAGAAAATGCTGATTTAATATGCAATCTCATTACATTTGACAGGCTTATTTATAAGTGATTTGTCCCACACTTTGACAAGCATAGTTAATATGTTAATTAGCCTTTAAAAAGATGAAAGAAAGAAATCCGACATATGATTTCTCTCTTTACCTGGCTAAAGTAGATGAAACCACAAGGAGGCTTTAATGTATTTTTTTTAATGCCAAAGGGCCCTGTGATCGCAACAAGAAACTTATTTCTTGGTCAAATATGGCTTACAGTTGGCTACATTAAAAATGCATCCCTGGTGGCCTACTGCTGTCATAAACAGATGCAGCCCTGCATGTATTATGAGACCAAAAAAAAAAAAGCATAAGAAGCTCATTTAAAGCCATGACCTCAACAACTAAAGCTAGATTTCCCCTTCAAGGGATAAGCAAAATGGAGAATCTATTTTAGACTTGGTAATACTGAATATGGCTTTTATTACTTTAGATTTCTTTTGGTAAAGATGGTTTCCATAGCCTTGACTCTTAGAGAGCTATTAAATCCAAATATGAAGACAAGTTATGGGGGAGGTAATGTTTAACTCTAGTTTTATCACTTAAATCCTCCTTCAAAGAAAAATGGGGGAAAGGCAGAAAGATAATCCCAGCTTTTGGTTGAGTTCCTAAGTGGCCCAGTTGGCTGCCAGAATTTTTGCTCCACAGAAGTCATACAGTGAGACTGGTAAATCATAAAAGACTCTGCTACCCTCGACTTCCATCACTTGCTGACAATCTTAATGTGCATGTGTATTCATTAATATTTTTATTGCCTGTGGCTATTTAAACAAAAACTGGGAGAATATCACACTGTATGGGGATCATTAGTTTTTACTTACTAGCATAATGCCCTAGAAAGGCAAATGAAGTGTAAAAAGAGCCCGAAACCACAGCCACCTGCTTCCCCACCGCTGTCCATGGGTTAATATTTGCACTGCTCTTTGGTGCAGCTGGGCTGAAGCTCAATTACAGTCCCATTTTCGGGTCTTTGAGAGCCCAGCATTTATGTCATTGATTATGTTAAAGTCAATGCCCCCTGCAATCTTTGTTCTAAATGGAAAAGTACATATATTTTATCTGGATGCTCCTTGCAGGGTAATAATCAAATAGCTTTGAAGAAAAAAGATGATTAGGAAAATGCAGAACAAAAAATGAAAAAAGATTTAGGAGATAACAGTACAAAGAATGACAGGCATAACAAGGACATAACTCACGATTTTAGGGTTTGGATGTGAACAGCCAATAAATATGAGCAGCTGCTCAAATATAACACATTTGTTATTATTTTCTGGCAAAGAATAATCTTGGCAAGTAGACAAAAGGGCATGTGGGTTCTACGATTTTCTTTCAGATTTTTTTCCGCCCTTCCATTTAAATAAGAGTCTTATTGTGATGGTGCCATTATGTCTCCACTCAAAGTAAATTGGCAAAGGGATCCCAAGCCATCCTCTCCTTGGAGGAAAAGGGAAAACTGGGACAAAACTGGAAACCAAGCCTCATGCATTTAAAGTAGGCATATCACAAATCTATGTAAAAGATCTGCACTTGAAAGAGGGCAATCAAAGGTTTTGGAGGAATCAAGACACTACTATATGTATATCTTTTTTACCATGTAAAATGACAGTTTAATATTCAAATGTTTCTCTAGTCACTAAAATATGATTGGCTTCAAGCCATCATCATTTTTAAAATTATGTTCTATTACCAAAGTCCTTAATTGACCTCTCAGGCAGAATCTAACATTTTCATACTGAAGGAATACAGAGGAAAACATCATCACTGGGAAAAGAATGTACCAAGTCCAGCTAACTGAAGTTGGGATAAGGAGGGGGAAGGAGAGGGAGAAGTAGAGGAAGAGAGGGAGGGAGGGAGGAAGGGAGAGAGAGAGAGAAAGAGAGAGAGAGAGAAAGAGAGAGAGAGAGAGAGAGAGAGAGAGAGAGAGAGAGAGAGAGAATAAAATTGTTACATTCTTTAATTCAGGCAAATTGAATAGTTTACATTATTCTCTGTATCCCCTGTTCATGTCCAATAATAACTAGGGCACAAACAGCCCAAAAGACATATATAGTAGGTGAGAGAAAGATAACTGATTTTATCAGCCCCTGAATAATGGGAAATCATTATTGCTAGTGCTTTTGAATGTGAAATGGAACCGCACCAAAGCAGCTAAAAATGCAGGGAACTATAAAAGAGAAAGGAAACATCGGTTAGAGATGAGAAGGGGTTAGGCTAAGAGTCAGAAATACAGAAGGCAAAATGAAGCTGGAGAAATATCACTAGTATCTACCATCAATGAATTCAGTCTGAGGTCAAAGAACTTCAAGCATCAAAGCTCACCATGTCTATCAAGGGAAAAGGAGAATACAAACATTACCAGAGCACCATCCAGAAGGGAATTTGAACAGTAAAGTAAAAGCCAAAGAAGGTTACGCACAGTCAGGGGGGATTAAAGAGCACCACCACCATATGGTGTTGGATCCATAATATTCATCTTAAAGACCACATGTTCAGGGTTAGTAACAATGAAATACTGAGGAATGGGAGCTGAGAGAACCTATTAGGTCCTCCTCATTCTTCTAAGGATGCCAAAAGTTTGGCCCCAAAATACCATGTTCCTCAAGTAAATCAATTTCACTCTCCACCCCTAGGAATCATGTCTCAATTTATGGGAAACATATGGGAAACATCAGACTCTTTTAACCAATGGACAGTCTATCTGCAGATTGCAATAAGCAGTTTCTAGAGATGACAAGGGCAGATAGGGGACTTAGTAGAGAGAGGGCTAGTCCTGAAGTCAGGAAGATTCATCTTCCTGAGCTTAAATTTGGTCTCAGACACTTACTAACTGTGTGATCATGAGGAAGTCATTTCATCCTGTTTGCCTCAATTTCCTCATTTGTAAAATGGGCTGGAGAAAGAAATGGTAAATCACTCTATTACCTTTGCCAAGAAAAACCCAGATGGGGTCATGAAGAGTTGGACATAACTAAAAATGACTGAACAACAACAAAAGAGAAAACAATGTATTATTATGTAAGTGCCATGACCCTCTTTATACATCAAAGTTTTAGGAGATTGGGTCATACAAAGTATTGGGAAACCAAAGATTAAACCTAGACTCAGACACTTACTACTCTCATGACTTTTGGTGAGTAAATTAAAATCCCTGAGACTCAGTTTCCCCATCTGTCAAATGAGTGTTTTAGACTCCATGGTGGCTAAAGCCCCTTCTTACTCAGATCAACATGTGAAAATAAAGAATAATAGAAAGGAAACCTGGTCTGTCTGTGTCAATTAAATAAATCTCAGTGTCATGAGGGAAGAATACCGCTGTCAACTCTAGTAGATGAATTGCATCCTATACCTCTACCATTCTGAAATACTCTATACTTTGGAGATATATCGGTTACTTACTTATAAAAATTATATTAATAGAAAATTAAATTTAGGTAAATAATAATGGATATAAGATCATTTCATACCAGAAGACTGAAAAAATAAACCAAAAATACACTTAAAAATCTTCATATTTCACTCATCCCATTTGTTTAGGCTTATTATTGATAATGTAGTCTTAAGATATTAAATTCATGGGAGATAATTCTTATTAAATAATCCCCAGGTGCTTTGTGAATCAGTTTTCTCTATTTAAGGAGGAGAAGGGGAATGGGAAGGGGAAGGGGAGAAAAAAAGGGAAAAGAGAAAAGAAAATTGGCAATATAAGCAGACATGGTCATTTCTGCTTCTTCATTCACATTGATTATGGCCCCAACCCAAAGCTGCAGCTAGACTGGCTAGCAGAAAGCTTCTGTTTCTCACCACATGTCAAGGCAGGTGGAGTATTCTGTTGAGCCCAAGAGGACATCTGGAGGCCTGTACCACAGAGTAACCACTTCATTGGAGTAGGTGTGGCTAGGGACCGATTTTGCTCTTGCAAGACCTGTGAGTGGTAGAACAGAAAGAAAGCTTCATCAGCATAAGTGGAGCAAGGGAACCTAGAATTAAATGTTTACAGGTTTCAAAGGTCAGACCGAGAATGTAATACAAAATACATGAATGGAATGGGATCAATTTTATTGGTGAATTAATATTGCCACCTTAGCCTTTGAGGCCATAACCAAAGGATGTATTGGTCATAAATTATTAAAAACACAAGACTAGAGAAAGTAATTTATGGCCAACATAAGCCACCTAATTGGTTTAGTAGTATCTTTTTCAGATATCTGTGGGAGAATTATGAGAATAAATCTGGCAGAGTAATGCACTGTTTTTCTACCAACTCAATCATTTAACATTTCTGAAGATCAAATAATCATCAAAAGCAACCTAGATAAAGAGAAAAAATATATCATATTTGCTATCATATAACTAATAAGCCACTAGCATAATGAGTTCAATATATTTCAGTTAAAAGTAAAATAATAAATCCTAAAATGTGGTTTTCTTTCCTGTCTTGATGAAAGCAATTTGGCATGATAGTTATTTCTCCCTTGATTGTTCCAGTTGCTGGTAATGTATATGAACTGAAGAAAAACAAATCTATTTTCTACAGTTTCCAGGTGCATAATATTTTGAAAATACCCTTGCAAAATCATGGTTTATCTCTCTTATCTTTATCAACTCAAAAATGGAATTTTTTTGTTTATAACCACCTATTCTAAAGTCATATATTTTCCCCTAAATGTTTACGCGTGCGCGTACACACACACACACACACACACACACACACACACACACACACACACACACTCTGTTAGAGATTCCTGGGAGGTTAATCATTACTTAAACTATATATACATATATATATATATATGTAGACACACATATACAAAACATATATACATATGTTGTATATAAGACCCACAGTGAGAAAAAGAATTCCTAATTAATTCTACCACTGAAACTGTCATTCAACTCAAAGAACAATTGTAGTTTTTCTAGAACTAACTTATCTAATTGTTCTTTAGATATTATTAAAATTATATCCTTATAAATTCACAAAGAAAAAGTCATTATATTTTAAATAAATAACATGTATTTTTAAAAACAAATATCCATTATCAGCTTTTAGGTATGCTTTCTCTTCCCAAAATAACTTTTTCAGTATTTTCCACACTTTAGTGCAGATAAAAAAGATAGAATAAGTCCTCTATCAAGAATAGGCAAGTTGTACCCAAGTAAGGTCAGTTTGAATGGTTGGTTTTCAGCAGAAATCAGCTATATCTTTAACTAAGTCCTCCCCCAGTGCCTCATCATGGCATGAAGGTGAATTTAGGATCTCAAAGTCTATGACAGCAGAAGGTAAACTCTGGCACTTCCAGAGGTAAAAGTTTCAAGGACTAGTGTAGCATCCATGATCCTGAGAGGGGTCAAAACTGCCTCATAGAATTCCATAGTGCCCCCCATTCCTGAAGTAGCTTTGACCCCTCTCAGGATCATGGATGCTACACTAGCCATGTGATGGACTGTATATTTCTTTTCTCAGAAGGTGCCCATTACTAGGTGGAATCCATGTTGATGAATATTTTGGCTAAAGCCAACCATCAAAGACTACCCACTAAGTCATAGAGGGATTGTAAACAGCATTGGTGTAGTGTATACTCACTCCAGCAGAATTAACAGTCCTGAAATTATTAAAATACAACTATCATGAAGAGGAATTTAAAAGTAAGAGAAGCAAGAAATATAGATCAAAGAGATAAACAAAGCCATCACAGGCTCTTTTCTAGCATGAAATAAGACAAATTAAAGAGACTTTTTTTCCCAAAAAATATCTAGAGATGACAGGGGCCCAGGACACTCAAGTCTGAATATCCCAAACTTTGTGTTGTCTACTGACCTTCTTGCTGCTTCTCACATACAATATCCATCCCTCTTCACCATACTTTTGGACTAGCTGTCCCTCATAATTGACTCTCTCTACCTCTGACAAACTAATTTCCTTCAAAGCTAGGTCTAAGGGCTACTTTCCACATTAAACCCTTCTTAATTCCATAACTGGACTATCTCCTCATCTCTAAAAATGTCCTTCATTGATGAAAAAGGCTAACAGCCACCACTGAAGGAACTGATGGAATCTGAATGCCTCGTGAATTTTTCTTTAATGAAAGTGATATGTACAACCTATATCATATTACCTGCCACCTTGGGAGTGGTAGGAGAGAACATGGATTGCAAAATATCAGGAAATGACTATTAAAAATTATATTGGCAGGTAAAAAAGGAAAAGAAAAAACTCCTTTATACTTGCTTATTTTGTGTCTAATATGGAACCTGGCACTAAGTAGGTACGTAATCAATGCTGCTTGATTGATATTTTGTATATTTTTTATTTATTTATAAATGTACATAGTCTCCCCTCAACTGAATATAAGTTCTTGGAGAGTGTGGCCTCTTTCATTTTTTTTTTAAATCACCAGCACCTAGGACAGTGCCTGGCACACAAGAGGTGCTTAATAAATGCTTATTTACTGATCAATAGATCCAAAGATTTTATTCAACATCAGAATTAGTGACCATTTGTTGAAAAACTAATGTGTACCTAACATTCTACTAGGCACTAAGGGAAAATTAACTAAATTTCTACCTATAAGGAATGTGTTTGGGAAAAAACAGCCTATTATGATAAAACCCATGGAATCTAGCCATTAAATGCTGATAAAATATGTATGCTCTAATACTTCAGGAATCTATTGTTTCAATGATATAGGTATAACTTTCTAAAATATACTTCATTCTATCTCCAAACACACAAATTTCAGTTAGACTGGCAAAAATATTCCACCACATAGTAAGATGCCCCTGTGAAACTAACAAGGCTAGATCCTGAATGAGAAAATACATCATTTTTTGGTCAACCTAGAGCAGAAAACTCTCACCTTAGTAAGAATCCTTAGAGCTTATATTGATACAACTTTTAATTATACAAGGTTATTTCAATGCCATGATAATGTATACAGGTTAGAGGATGGAAGGAGGTAAATGACAGAGATAATTCATACACTGTTCAAAAAACTTTCAGAATTAGATTATATATTAGCTGTTAATTGGAAGCCAGAATAAGGTATGATTAAGAATAACTAAAAAGTAAGAGTCAATGAGCTCTCTTAAGTTTTCCAAAATAGTGTTGCAGTAACTGAGAGAAAAGGGAATGAGGTAAAGGGGACCTGGGGAGAAAAATGGAAAATCAGTCATTTAAGACATGCAAAGTATGAAAAAGTGAAGAAACATTCAACAGAAAACACCTTGTATGCAACAAAAAATAAGATACTGAGCTTTGGGCAAAAAGGGATCATGAATCTCAGAGTAAGAATTGGGAGGGATCTCAGAGGCAATGTACTCTAACCCCTTCATTTCACAAGAAAGGAAACTGAGGTCCAAGGAGATTAAAGTGATATTTAAAAAATGTTTTAGATGTTTATTAATTCTTTCAAAAATGGCAATGAAACTCATTACTTGTCACCATATTTTAATGAAAAATAATTCTATTTTCCAAAACAAAAAATCTAGTGAGCAGAGAGTGGCATTGTTGTATACTTTTGTTTTTTGCAAATCTCTTGAATGTCTGGCTTAATTCAATAAATTCACATTGGCCTCAGAAATCTAGAGTTTACCAAAATGTTTAATAGGTGAAAACACAAAACTACATGAGCTATTCTCTAAAGAATATTAAACATAAAGATCAGCAAAGCATCAAGAACTGAGTTTTGGAAGGACATTCCCAATTGTGGGGCTAGAAGAAACAAGCAAGCAAAAATAAAAAACAAGGATTAAACAGAAGTAGGATAAATTCAACATTCCATATTATGTTAAAAGAATTTCAAAAAGAGGAAGTAAATAGTATCAAATAAATATTACTGAAACTTCAAAGACAGAATAAAAACCTTGTCCTATGCCTAGAATATTACTGGTAACACAATGGGCAATTCTGTTTTAAGGTGAAGACAGAAATACAATTACAAGAATTAAAAGACAGAATGTATTATGAAGAAGTAGTGGCTATAGATAAATCATTTAATATGTTTGCGAGGAAAAAGAGACTAGGAGAATAGGAGGTTTAAAAATGAAGCGTGTAGAAAAGACACTGACAATATTTCTATAAAATAAATAAGAGTCTCAACCAGAGAAGTGGCAGCTACCTGTTAGAGTGATTAGAGAGGAAAGCATGGACACTGCAACCACTGCAATAATACAGGCATAGAATTAAGAAATTCTGAATAGGTTGGCAAAAACGAGAATGGAAAAGTAAAAGATGAGTAGATGTAGGGAGAGAAGTAAGTGATTGAGAAAATACTGGTAGCATTGATAGAATGGACAGCTCCAATCTGTCTCCAAAGCTCTGCTGCTCCAGCTCTGTGGTCAAAGAGAATGATCACTGAGAGATTTTAGAAGTTGATTAGTATTTTAACATGATGAGATCGGGGTATAACTGGGATGGTGTGTGGTTAATGTGGAGCTTCATATATTTTAGAAAAGCCAAGAAATGGAAAAGAAATGGACCAAAAACTATGGATACTGAAGATAATGGTGAGAATTTAGAACAAAGGGAAAATTGTGAATCTGTAGCTGAAATCATCATATGAGGTTGAATTGGTTCCCAGGATGGGAAGAGGTAAAAGTAGGAATACAACTGGAAGAGGACGATAGGTACAGATGCAAAGCACAGAAGGTACTTAATGTTATACTTACTTGTTAAATAGAAATATCAGTGAAATTAAGGACAGCTTTCTGAACTTCAAATTATTATACTGGCTGGACATGTCCTGGAAGATATGAGCTCAGAAACAGAGCTGGGAAGCTCCCACCCCAACCCAAGCCCCTTTATTTTACTGATGAAGAAACAGAATTGCAGGCAAGTTCAATGACTTGTCCAAAGTCTCAAAAGAAGTAAGCATTCAGGCTAACACTTAACCTAAGAACCTCTGTGACAGAATCATTACATTATTTTGCTATTTGCAAAATATCCTTAACTTCCATTAGTATTCATTATTAAGGCAGAAGCAACCTAGAAAGTACATACACAAACATATGTATATATTTATTTACATGCATGCATATGTGTATATGTGTATGCTTATGTGTATCTATATAAATAAATATATGTGGCATATGTATGTATGTGCATATATATATGTATATATCTATATCTATATCTATATCTATATATAAAATAGCTTTTCCCTAATAGATAAATGGCCAAAGGATATCAACACACATCTCTCCAAAAATGAATGGCAAAGTATTCCCAATTTCATGGAAAAAAATTGCTTCAAACCAAGAATGAAAGAAATGCTCATCAAAACAATCCTCAGGTTTCACTTCATACCAGAAAATTGGGGAAAATGACCCCCAAAATGTCAATCTTGGAGGGGTTATGGAAGGACAGGCATACTAATATATTGCTGATGAAGCTCTGAAATGGTACTATCATTTTGGAAATTTGGAATTGTGCACATAATTGATGGGAAAATGTTCATACCATTTGAATCCCAGACTCCATTACTAGGCTAATATCCCTAGGAATCCATTAATTAGAAAAAAGATCTCTTATGCTCTAAAATATTTACAGCAGAACTTTTTTGTGGGGAAAAGTAGATGCCTATTAATTGAGGAATGGTTAAACATACATATATACATGAATGTAAGAAATTATGAATAGAAAAGGAACATTGGAGAAAAAAAGCAACATGAAAAAATCTACACAAACTAGTGAAAAGTGAAGAAAACAGAGCCAAAGAAACAACATAGTTAATGACTACAACAAAGTAATGAAAAGAATACCAAGAAGGAAAAAAAAGCAAATTGTAACAAAATGGTAAATATCAAGCTTGACACAAATGAAGAGCCATGAGAAGATGCCCCTCTCCCAACCTACCCTTTCATGGACATAGAAGAGCCATAGGTGTTCAACATTGCCTTAATTTTCTGTTTTTCAACGTATTGATCAGATTGCCAACTTCCTCCCCCACCCCTTCTACAAAAATACTATTTGTCATATGGAATGGTTCCCTGCGTGATGGATTGGTAAGGATAATAAGGAATACAATGGTGATGTAAGAAACACAAAATATCAACAAAAACTTTTAATAAAAGAATAAGGTCTAACCCTCTGAGTTGGAAACCAGACCATTCACTAACTTTTCTTTACGCTTGAGCTCCATCTGCTTGGGGTTTCCCCATGCACTGGTTGTGGCCAAGAATTACAGCATGTTATCAAATACATTTCCTCTCAAAGGGACTCTTTAACATCCCTGGAGTAAAATTATCTCTTCCTGCTCTCGAGTAAAGAATAGAGAGTAAAATTCTCTCTTCCTAGTTTCAGAAAGATAGGCTATTAAAAAACACAGGTTCCAAAGGAAGGTACTCTGCCTGCTGAGAAGCAAAAGATTTTCAGCTTAAAATATAGTTATACTTGAAATAAAAGGAAAATAAACTACAAAAGTTTTCAAAGACCTGCACAAGGCATGTCACAGCAAAACCTCCAAAAGTGTAAGAATTCAATCACACCTTCTTTTCCTGCTCTAATCATGAATAAATTTGGAAATTGTCAACTTCTCAAATATTTTTGGTAAAGATATATTGCTACATATTTATCTAGTTTGTGCATCAAAACATGCTTACTCATGCAAAATTTATTTAACCACATCCTCCAGCTGAAGGAAAACTGGAGGGTTGGATTAATTAGCACAGCATGTGTGAAAGCTTTCTTTCTAGGTTCCTTGTCAGTTGCCATGGTTACACTACAGGAAGAGAGATATCCTACCTTTTGAAAAAGGTGGAGCTCAGGGACTATCATCAAAACTTCTTATATTAATGGTTAGTGTTATTGTGAATTAAAAGTCAAAAGTCAATGTGATCAGCTTGCCAGATGACTACACATTATTTACAGGTTGCAGCTCCTGCAGAAGGACCTCCAAGTGTGTGTGGTAAACTGTGTGAGCATACACATAGAAGAGGGTTTCATAATAAGTCAATGAAGTCAATTTCCAGCTTTTGGAGCTTATATCCCTTTATGGCAAAAAAGGAAGGACAAGCAAAGGAACGAGGGAGGGAGGGAAGAAGGAAGGAAGGGAGGGAGGGAAGAAGGAAGGAAGGAAGGAAGGAAGGAAGGAAGGAAGGAAGGAAGGAAGGAAGGAAGGAAGGAAGGAAGGAAGGAAGGAAG
>NW_025346918.1:0-5170 GCF_016433145.1 Gracilinanus agilis | reverse complement strand
AGAGGAAAAGGGGAGGAGAGGGGATTTGGGAATGGAAGGGAGGGGAGGGGAGAGTGAGGAGGGGGGAGAGATGGGGAGGGGGAGAGACTAGGTGAAGGGGAGGAGGAGAGGGGCCAGGAGAGAGATAGGGAGGGGGATGAGAGAGGAGGGGAAGAGGGAAGAGAAGTGAGGGGAGAGGGAAGAGCGAGGAGGGAAGAGGAGAGGAGAGGGGAGGGGAGAGAGAAGGAAAAGGAGTGGGAGACTGAGGGACATTAATTAAATATTTATTGAATTGAAAATAAATAAATCTCTAACCCAATACTGTAAGGTCCACACTAATATCCCTGTTAAATAACTATCTTACAGAACCTCTAGACAATTTCTAGGCATAGATACATGACAGCTCTGAGATGCAGAGAAGGGGGACAGACTGTTCCATTTTTTGACAGTTTCAGTGGTTGGAAGATTCTGACATGTATTAAGTTGGAATCTTCTAAACCAGAATTTCTACCCAATTTGGGCAAGTTATAATCTCAGCCAACAAATTCTAACCCTAATAACATATAAAAGTTCTTTATTTCAAAATTATTAAAATTTAACTTTGGCCACCCCATAAAGGTCAAGATGTGCTGATCAAGCATCTAAGACAACAAAAACTACTTTCTTAGCTTCTTATTGTCATTGAATTGAGTCCAATGATTATGGTAGTAATCATATCTATGACAGATATTCAAAATATATACATTTTAATATTAAGATACTAACAAAAGTCCCTATAAATACCAATGGGATTCAATAGCCAACAAAATAATTTCCTCATAAACAACTGTCAATTTTATTTGAGATAAAACTATTAAGGTAAGAAGGTGACTAACTTGTTCAGGGTCATGTAGAACAAATGAGAAAAATAAGATAAGCATTTAACTATTTGTTTCATCCATTTTGTCACCCTTATTCTTAGTGCTGGCTTATTATTCATTTCATTAGATGTCCTAGACTTTAAGTAAATTCAGATGCATTGGCAAAATGTGATATAACTAATAAAATGAACCTTGCTTTTAATTATTTCTTCATAGCTTAAAAAAAGTAAACCAAAAGAAATTACACTTACATATCATTTACCTGCATGTTTTTAAATAATTCATATGTGGGAGATCTTTTTTTCCACCTCTAGAACTTTTACTTTGTTCTTCATCTCGAACTCTCCTTTCCATTTCTATTTTAATGTACTGATATCCCCTTTAATCTTTGTCATTCATCATATTTTACTATTGTATCCTTATCTAATCTCTTGATGGGTTGTTTTTTCTTTTATTAAAAGTTTTAACAGCACAAAATTAAGTCACAAAAAGCTTATGTGACTGCTCAAAATTCAAACAAAATGGGTTATCTTTCATTTATAAGGAGAGGTATAGCACTTGCTATAATGTTCCAATGTACTAGAAATACAATGTACAATGAATAGAAAGAGACTATTTTGGGGGTGATATATTACATTGTGTTGTTCAGTCAGTTTTCAATCATGTCCAGCTCTTCATGACCCCATTTGTGATTTTCTTGGTAAAGATACTGGAGTGATTTGCTACTTCCTTCTCCAGCACATTTTATAAATGAGGAAACTGAGGTAAACAGGTTTAAATGACTTGCTCAGGAGGATCACACAGCTAATATGTGAAGCCAGATTTTAGCTCTCTTGACACCAAACCTGGCACTCTATCTACTGAGCCACTAGCAAATTTAGTGAAAGTATTTAAAACAGTGTGATGAAATACTTAGCATGCACCAACAGAACACTATAAGGTAAAGTGAGAAAAGGGTTAGAGGACTGGTCTACTACTCATTAGACTTGGGTGCTAGTTGACAGTACAAGGCTCTATAAAATGACAGGTCTAAAATTAAAGGGCTAATGAGATTATCTCTAAGATTCCTTCTACTTCTAATTCATTTCATTCCAAATTTAACAACGCATTACAAAAAGAAAACAGATTTGAAACAAGTTTTCAGAGATATTGGACATAAAAGCTTAAGCTTCAAATTATTATTTATACGTAATAACTAACATCTTATTTGTTTACCTAGATCTCTAGCTCTAAAGTTTCATGAAATGTGATAAATTATGTGCATATGCAGAAGACCATACATGTACACAAGTTCACTGAAAATATTGCTAATCAGTAATTCCACTTCAATGACAAAACCACATCACATATGCATTAATGAGGAAAGCAGAATCATTTCCAGGATTGTAGATATGAATACATCATCATTTTCACAGTTCACTGGTTTACATTTGCATCTCTGGCTTCTGCTTTTCATTTAATGACCCTCAGAGTTATTATTTCAATGTTGGATATGAGCAAGATGACCTCTACTTTGGATGACAAAAAACACAACAGAGAGAATGAGCTACAATAACTTTACTAAGCCAATAATTTTGACAAATTTGAAGACATTTGTGGATTAAATTCCCTGATTTAAAAAAAAAAACCTTAATGATAAAATAAACTATTTAAATAAATGACAAGAACCTGGTTTCCCAACCAAGAAATAATAATCAGTGCCTTTAATTAACACTTCATCATAAACCATCTGTTTAGCACATATATGCAAAACATACAGTAGATATATATATATACATATATATATTCATATGTATGCTAACTAGATACTATTTTGTGAAGTAACAGCAAACTATAATTAGGGGGTCAGGTATGATAAAATAAGCTTTTGACTTCACGTCAGAAACATGGTTTTAATAAAAGATATTCAATCGACTCTGAATTAGTTCATCTATTTAATATTTGAAATAGCAATGTATTTCCTCCTGTTGGTAATCAAATTCCTCTTCTTCTTGGGATGAATCTTTCTCTGAAAGCCAATAGTAAAAATCTCCCTCTCCTAAAATATAAATAAAAGTGAGTTTACTGAAGAAATTTTAAAAACTACCAAAACAAGAATGTGAGTTTTAAACATGAAAAATGCTTTTAAAGAAGTTAAAAAGGAGATTGAGCTACATTTGTGTAGTGGTGGTAATTTCAAAGAATCACGATTAAGAAGGGATCTCAGATAGTCCAACTTCCTCATTTTACAACTGCAAAGCAAGGTGGTTAAGTGATTTGCTGAAGGCATACATAAATAAAAATTGTCCTATTGTAAAGCCTATTGCTTTTGGTTTTAATATCAGTCATTTCTGGATTCCGCACCTAATGAAAGGCTACCCTCACCTCAACCCATAGTCCTGAAGCTGACTCAAATCTCTCTTATAGATAAAATTGTAAAATAAATTGAAGATAAATTATTAACTAAAAACCAACTGCTGACTTTGTAATATCCCAACTCTCTGCTAAGAGAAGTCTTTCATTATCTATTCTTTTGGATAATTAACACAATATTTGGTTAATTTTCATTTTCAAATGCCTGGATTTTAGCTTCCTATTAGTGACCTTTTCTACTTTAGGATCCAGTTCAGGATTTGTGCATTTAAATTTGCATCCATACACAATATCTTACCATGCTTCTTTAAATTCCTCATTGTACTATTTGTTACTCTATAGAAAGAATGCATTATATTCATATACTCCCTGATTTTCCAACCATCTGCACAAATTTTTGCTCTCAACCCTTAGCTACCATAAAGTGTACCCCAGAAAATGTGGCACGTATTTAACATAAAGGGAATAGTTCTGATGGGATGAAGGGGTTATTGTAAATGCCTAAAAAGAATGTACTAATGCTTAAGAAACTCTGGAAAAGGTCTACCCGAAGAGAAAAGAGAAAAAGGTGGGGAGAGGTGGATATGTTTTTAAAAACAGAGGTCAGGGAGGCAGCTGGGTAGCTCAGTAGACTGAGTCAGGCCCAGAGAAGGGAAGTCCTGTAATCAAATCTAGCCTCAGATGCTTCCTAGCTGTGTGACCCTGGGCAAGTCACTTAACCTCCATTGCCTAGCCCTTACTGCTCTTCTGCCATAGAACCAATACACAGTGTTGATTCCAAGATCGAAGGTAAGGGTTTAAAAAATAACAGAGATCAGCAAAGACTGGGAATAAGAATAAAAAATGCACTGGCTCATAATGAAAAGGCCCAATGGTACTCACCTCTGTTTTCATTATATAACTCCCCCCCAAAACGACTTTGTCAAAGCAAAGCAAAGGAATTAAATATAAACTAAAGATAGAGGTGATTCATTTGCATTTGAATAATTAATACTCAATATTTATTCTGAAGAGTTGAATATTTTTGTACTAATTCTGTACCATAAAGAGATGAAAGCTGACAGTTTCTTTAAAAAATGAATTTAGAGGTACTTTACAAAATCATCTTCTATTATAATAACCATTTGACCTATTTTGACTCTACATTCAGAGCCGGTAGAAAGTAATAAAGCAATTATTCAGATAGTTTAAAAAGCAGGGTGGGGGAGGATGATTGGAGTTTAAAACATTGGGTTATCATTTTATTTATGTGTAACTTGTGACCAAAAACTGTTGCTCTGAATTTATGGAGAAGAGGTCCCATCTTGGAGGTTTCTCACTGAATAGTTTTATTTGTGGCTTGTATGGGGTTTCCTCTGGTGACATCAGAATGACTCATGTCTAAGTCTTTAACCCAAAAAAAGGAGCCATTATCTTCTTTGAAAACACTTGGGTAATGAGACATCAAATTTAGCCTAGGCTTTTAATAATCCTGTGAAATCTTAAATTAAATGACTCTTCCCAAAGCAGCCCTTAAGGATATAGTGATTGTATTTAACCTCCTCATTCCAGGAACCTACACAATCATTCAGACTTACAGTAGTACCAAAGAAAATGGGTTTTCCCACAAGGGCTTGGGGCATTCAGGACTGCTAGAGACCTTTGCAGGATTTACATAGTCCAGAAGCCACAGAGCACCAGTGATAGTCCAGGTTTGCTTGGGCTGGCTCTGTCCTTGGTCCTTAGCTTCAGCTATCACTTGGAAAAATAAGTTCCTTGAGGACCCTCTCACTTTCTAAATTGTATTCCCAGGCATAACTATTGTGCCTAATGCAAAGTAGGTTCTCACATCCTTGGAGATCCTAGCTTGGCATATGAATCCTTAGCTACTCAGATTGTGCCTGAATTTGCTGCCATCTCTATGTGACTATTTTAGCTCCTTTTCAGAAAACGTGTGTGTGTGTGTGTGTGTGTGTGTGTGTGTGTGTGTGTGTGTGTGT
>NW_025346917.1:0-20961 GCF_016433145.1 Gracilinanus agilis | reverse complement strand
GAGAGAGAGAGAGAGAGAGAGAGAGAGAGAGAGGAGCTACACTCAAAATATATCCTCCCTATGTGATGTGATCCCCGAACATAATGTGAGAAGGGAAATGGGAAGCTGGGAGAGTTCCAGGGAGCAAATTCTAATTACACACTAGGTAGATCACATGAGATCATTGATAAATTATATGGCGAGAAATAAAAAAGTACTTTCCTGGATGGCAAGAGACTTGAGTTCCAGTCCTGGCTGTACTATTAACAAGCTGAGTGACTTTGGGAAAGACACTAAACATCTCTACGCCTCAGTTTCCATATCTGTAAAAGGAGAGGAATCATTTGATTCCACAAGCAGATCTTGATCATCATCTTCTTCTGATATATCCTCATAGTGTGGAGGTGAGCCTCGCCTTCTTGAGGGTTTTTTTTTCATGGAAATCCAAGCAGGAAAGGCCTCATTGGTGGGCCTGGCAATAGACTGTGACATTTTAGCATCAGCCCGGGAAAGTTCAGAGAGGCTTGGGACCATGTTGTGTGTAGGAGATAGATTTTTTTGGACCACAGTGACTCCCAGAAGCTCCCTATTAAAGGCAGGCATGGAGGGAGTAGAATCTGTGTAGGTGGAGGGAGTACCTACATCAATGAATCCCAGACCCTCCAAATACAAGAGTACCTCAGAGTTCCAAGCTCTGCCACCAAATGCACAGCTTTATGCTAGCTCCGGTGTGCCCCAGAACACCACTATGGCCATGGAAGTGTGCTCTTCTGGGAAGCACAAGTGTGTCTGCTGCTGAGGGATGAAGGCCCACAGCCCTCCAGAGGAGCTAGGCCTGGTACAGAGACACTTTTCTAGTATAGCCTGTCCAAGAAGACAAACTTAAAGTTTCCAGTTTGGAGGTGGGGGATGCTGCTGCTGACAGTCTGATGCCTTTCTGGTTTTGATGCAGTGACACCGGCCTCCTCTGGCTGTTCTATGGATGAGACACCCATCTCTCAGCCCTGGGCATTTTCTCTGGCTGTCTCCCATGCCTAGAACACTCTTCTTCCTCCACTCCACCTATTGGCTTTTATTAAGTCCCAACTAAAATACTACCTCTTACAAGAAGCCTTCCTCATCCCCTATTAATTACCTTAGCTCAGTTAATAATTTCTGCTTTATCTTGTACATAGCTGCCTTTGTTTCTATTTGTTTGCTTGTTGGCTCCCCCATTAGACGGTAGGGTCTGACTTTTGCCTCTTTTGTATTCCCAGAACCTGGCACAGTGCCTGGCACCTGGTATGATGCTTAATAAATGGTCCCTGTTGCTACTGTTCTTCCTGCATTTTCAAAGAGGGCCAATCAGGAGACATCCTCATGAGTGAGTGATGTCTACGTTTGCATGGGATTTGGATTTAAGTCAGGCAACCTCACTCTCTGGAGTCCACTAGCTGGAGAAGAGTCGGGATGACTAGCAATGGTCTGGGATGCAGTGGGAGACGTTGGCTTCTCTGCCATCTGACCAGGCTCTAAGTGCTCCCCAGCACCTACTTCGGCCACCTTCATGGCCTTTGGAGCAAACTGTTCTCATCAGCCCATTAAGTCAAGGTTTACTGATTGAATGATTGAGAAATGTAGGCACCACACAAAAACCCTGTACTACCCTAACATCCTGTACCCCCTGAATCTCTATGACGCTCAGCGTTCCCCTGGGTCCCTCACTCCTTACTGTGGAGCAGATTTCAGAGGAAGTTATCATCTCTGTCATCATCATTCCATCATGGCACACTGCAGTTTCCAAAGCAATTTCTTCACAATAGCCCTGAGTGGGAAGCAGGGCTAGGATTCTTTCCCCCACTTTACAAATGAAGAAACTGAGGCTCAGAGAGATAATGACTTGCCCAGGGTCACACCAGAAATTTCAGAATCAGAATCTAAACACAGCTAGATCTTCTGACTTTGAAGCCAGTGCTCTCTCTGCCATGCCATTCCACTCTGGTAGAAGAATATGTAATTATTTTAATGAAGTCTTAGCATAAAGGAAAGATGATTATTCATCAAGAAGGGAAAACAGGAAACATTCTTAAATTGAAGTGAATCCAAACATTTCCTTTCCAACTCTTTCCAAGGAGGAGGAGGGAACAGAGGTTGGAGGAGGGCACTTAGCATCATTTCATCTTTCCCGTGTGAGCATTCAAGGCGACATGCCGCCTGTTGTACAAACATCAGTGTGGTGAGCTCTAAGCCAGATACTCCAGAGACCCAAAGCACCAAATATACCAGCCTTCCAGGCCTTTCAGTCAGCCATGCAGGATTTATGAGGAGAAGAGAAAGGGGTGGAGGACGTGACTGTAATACACTCTCAACGAGAAGAGCTTTTTCTTCTGAAGATGCTCATGGCCCCACTCCTGCTTTATTGCCTTGTTCAGCAAGAATGATGACATTACAGCACCGTATCTTGGGTGGCCATTAGGTCACATCTCGAGCTGGTGACCTGGGGTTAGTGGATACCCCTAGCAGCCTCACTCTTAGTGCCCACTAACAATCTTGAGGCCCTATCCCAGATGGAAATGTGCTGCCCACAGCGGCCCTGCTATTTTTCTCCCCACCTTCTCCTAAACTGTCTAGGGGCCTAGGGGAGAAGTTATAACAGAGGGGGGCTCGAGGAGCCAGCTTCTACACAACAATAGTGCTACAGCTTTAAGAACAGGGAAATGCCATGCATGGGATGCCAATGACATTAGGAAAACATACTTTCCTCCCTTTTAGAGGGGAGGCAGCTGGAATATTAAACCATCACTCTTGGTGAGCCCCACCAAGATGAACTTAGAAACTGCTGAAACTATGAGGGATCCAGTAGTGCAATCCCCTTAAGTTACAGGTGATGAAACTGAGGCCCAAAGTAGAGAAAGAGCTTGCCTTTGTCATGCAGGTGGTAGGAGCAGATGAATCCAAGCTTCAGTTCTCGTAAGAGAACTTGGTAACAAGAGTTGGACCAGATGATCTAGAGTCCCCATGCTGGGATCCTCCAAGTCAGTGGCAGAGGTAAGATTTGAACCTGGACCCTCCAGAGTACCAGCCTGTTGACCTCAGGGCCCTGGACTGGCCATCTTCTCTATACTTGGGATGTCATGTTGCTCTGAAATGCTGTTGGGCTTTCCAAGTACTTATTTCTTTTCTGCCAGTAAATCTCCCTATCGATCGATCAATCAATCAATGAGCATTTCTTGAGCATTTATAACATATATGTTACAAGGAAAGCCCAAAGCAGTCTTTGCCCTCAAGGACTTTATAGTCCCAAAGAGACAACAAGCAACTAATCAGATTCATACTAGATATAAACAAAGTAAGTGGAAGGAAATCTGGGAGGGGGAAGCACTAGCAGTGGGAGAGAGCAGGAGACATTGTGGGTGGAAAAGGTGCAGCTGAGTATTACTTGTAAGGAAACTCAAATTCTTTTCCTCTTTTATATTCTAAAGAGCCTCAATTCATCAGCAATACATAACATCAACAACATTTCTGTTTCCAAAGAAAAGATAACAAGACTGGAAAAGGCTTAAGCTCTCCAGCTTCTGACATCTCCCTGTAGCAGAGTCTACATTCTATTTTATAGTCGTAGAGCTGGAGGCTTTAAAGGCTGTGTCTATAGACTCCCTTGAGCAGTCTGGGAAAGCCTCCATGAACCCCTTCTCAGAACAATGTCTTTAAATGAATCAAATAAAATGCATTGGATTAAAAAGGAAACAAGCTACATTGAAATTCAGTTATCAGCAACAATGTTTAAGTCCATGGACTCCAGACTATAGATTATTAGACCTGGAAGGAAACACAGGAACCAAATAGTTCAATTGTCTTTACGGTCTTTCCCCAAGCTATTTTACTTAGAGGAAAATGTAGAAAAATACTGACTTACTAAGACTCTGGGCAAGTCATTTCCTAGAACTACAAAAAATACTTTGGGGAAGTGAGTCAGGCCCTTTTCTCAGGAAGCAAAAAGGAAAGCCAAGCGCAAGGTAGATCTGTTACTTAGGGGGAAAAAAACCTAATTTTCAGAGGCTGATCTGCCACAAAAACATGGAAACCGCAGGAGTTCAACCATCCCACCGGGGCCTGAACATGTGAACTTGGTGGGACCAAGGCTAACGGGGAAACTTGGTTGTGCTTGGCTTGGTCTGAGACTCCTCTCCACCACTCTCCGTGATGGTGCTGGGGGGAGCGGGCCTGAAGTGTTGGGTTTACCTTTATCACTGTTAGATCTTTGAAGTAAAAATCCCTTTGCAAAAAAAAAAGGAATTAGGAGACATCAGAACTGAAAATGAGATTTCCCTTACCTTGAATGCAAATAAATGTAGGTGACTTTAATGAAGTCAGTCTAATTTAATTATTTGTGTGTGCAGCATATGTTGTTCTCCAGTAGGCTCGAAGTCTCTAGAGGGCAAAGGCTGATTCTTCTTTATTCCAGCATTCCCAGTGCGAAGCAGAGGACCGGGAACACATTAAATGTTTATTGATTTCTTTTGAAAAGAAAACTCAGGGACAGAAAGCCATTTGACCACAGCATGGAGTTCATGCAGAGTGAGTTAAAAGCAACCACCGAACCTGGAGTCACAAAGTGAGAGGGGAAGAAAAGGCCTTTAATTCTTTCTCATGACAAAGAGCAAGTGTCCTGATAGGGCAAAAGCAATGCCTGGGCACAGAAACAAACACTAGATGGGCTCCACCTCTCCCTCCTCTGTCAGATTCCCATTCATTGTTACCATCCAGGCTCCAAGTCTACCCCAATCAGAAAACTGCAAGATACATAGCGTGAGCTCCCATTTGGGGGGGGGGGGGGTCAGGTGATAGGGCTCCCAAGGATGTGAGGACATAGTTAGGTAGGATAGCCTGAAGGCTTTCATCCTTGAATTGAGATGAAGTCTCCTAAGTCACTGGGCCTGTGGTGATAACAAAATGTCCTGGAGGTCTTATTGTGCGGGCCTAAAGAGGCTTTCCTTCCTGATGCAGGGTAGAGTGGACATCCACCCTGAGAAGAACACCTGAATTCTTTTTTATTCCCCACAATGGAAAAGGTGAGTACAAATTCCATCTGGAAAGAAAGAGTAGTATGAGAAGATGGCCGGCCAGCAGCAGCCTGTCCTGATCTGGCCTTCCCCGCATTGTGTTCATCTCAGAGCTCTGCTCACATCACAGCCCCCTTTACTGCATCTGCCGGCTGTACCCAGTCCCTTTCTAATTTTCCCTCTCCATATCTCCCATTTAGCCCCCAGTTTCCTACTGGGACCAGGACCACTCTGCTCCTTTGTGCTGTTGCTTCATGGAGATGCCAGCCACGAGCTCTTGCCTGGCTGATGGCGATTTCCAGATAAACTGAAATGCTCAAGCACAGTTAATACTGAGACTATAAGAAACATAATCTTTCTTTGAGAACCCGGAAGACGCTTCAGGATATTGGAGTGCCTCTAAGGCAGCCTCAGGAATATCAATCCTGAGATGCAGACTAATGTTCCCCATGAGAAGACGGGCCAGGTCTGCACTGACTGCGGACAACAGCCTAGGCGAGGTGGCACTTCATTTGTCTCTTTCTCATTAAGAGGAGAAGGCTAAAAAGAAGCCTGGATGTTTCAGTGACCCAATCATTGGATCCTAGATAAATGGAAATGAACTAGAGATGCTTTTTTTAAAAATGAGGCATGATGGGTAGAACAGTAAGTCATCAAGGAGAGCAGTTTACTATATCCCGGTTACTTAAACAATTACAAAGCGATCATCTATCTTCCCCCCTCCTATAAGTTCTTAAACATGACTATGTCTCATCCATAAATATATATTTGTTTAATGTATCCTGGGTACTCTATTCGCCAGCACTGTTGGCACAGACAATAATAATGCACACTCCTAACCAATTTAGCGTCATTCTTTTCAAAGTCCTCATGTGTGCAAATAGTTCTGAAACCCATGTCCCTGCACCCCAGACTTGGGGTTCATGTGACCCAACTTCAATCCTGGGGGGCAGGGGGCACGCCAAAAGATTTCTTTGGCTCATTTGGCTTCCACTCAGAATTGCCTCTGAAAATAGCTGAATCACAGCTTGCCTCTGGGCCTCCAAACATGTGGGTAACAGGGTACCCAGATTTCATACAAGCACTCCAGGTAACAATGCATACAGCAAGCAAAAACAACCTTTGATTTCATCCCACAAAAAAGGCAGTCCCATAGACTCTGTGGTTTCAGTTCCCCTTAAAAGGAAAGTGAATTTTGGGTTACAACAAACATTCCAACATTCTGGTGAGTCCCTTTTTCAGTCCAGAGACTATGCCAGCATCCAGTCTTAGGCTATTTATTACCCATCGGGCTTGGACCCCATCTGGAAGAAAAATGAGCTTGAGGCTACTGGAAGGGCAACAACCCCCTTCCCAAACTTGCTCAACCCTCCTCTCCCATCTCTGGCCCCATTCCATTTCTCTCTCTAAAATGCTGGGACTAGAACCCTTGATTTGCAGTTATTATTGTGACTCCAAATCCTTACTCCACTGCATCATGCCAGATCCCTCCAAAGGACAGTTCAGCAGGGGCTGAAATATTTCAGGGATCTATTCAAACAATGTCTTTCAATCATGATTGAAGAATACTTTCCCATCCACTCTCTCACACCCATTTATCCTGTGTAAGAGAGGAAGTTCGAATCCCCTCTGGTGCTGTCTAGCATGGGGCCTTGGGCAAGTCACTCTCTGAGTGCACAGCCTAGAGTCAAGAAGACTTGAGTTCTCATCTGGCCTCAAGCACTTACTACCTGTATAACTCTGGGCAAGCCATTTGACCTCTGCTTGCCTCGGCTTCCTCATCATGGAAGATGTGAGATATCACCTGCATCACTGGGTTGTTGTGAAACTTCAAAGAGATAATGTTTGCAAAGAACTTGGCGCAATGCCCGGCACAGCATAAGTGCTACATAAACGTTCGCTATTATTACTATTAGCTGTGTGACACTAGGGGAGTTAATCTCTTCTGAGCCTGTTTCCTTATCTGTAAAATGGAGGTTAGAAACAGCAGTTATGAATCTAAAACTGAGTTATCTGCAGAGCACTGCAAACTGTAAAGTGTTTATATACATAAATATGAGATGTTATTATTAACAACCACCACCACAGTATTTCTGACATTTACTATTTCTATGAACTCTGGGCACATCCTTCAATTATGAAGTGGGAACAACCGTATCATATGCCCTATGAATGTCGCCGAGTTGAGAAAAGCATTTTGGAAACTCGTGGGAATTCTACAATTTCTTGTTGTGTATCTAATAGGAATAATAATAATAATAGCTCACATTTACATAACACTTGAATGTTTCCAAAGTGCTTTATAAACATTATTTCATTTGATCCTCACAAACAGCCCTGTGAAGTAGGGTCTTATTTTATAGATGAGGAAACTGGGGCTGAGAGAGGTTATGTGACTTGCCCGGGGCCACATAGATAAATAGGTATCTGAGGCAAAATTTGAACTCAAGTCTTCTTGACAGCAAGTCCAGTGCTCTACCCACTGTGTGGTGGCGGCAGCAGTGTTGGTGGAGTTTATTGTTGCTGCCACTTACTTGGGATCCCTAAAAGGACTTTTATGGTTTGGGGGGAACCCTGGGGATCCTCAGATCACACCCTGAGAAGTGTTGCTGTCGTATTTAGTTGTTAAGGTTAGAATTCAAGAAAAATGACAAAATTATTGTCTGGCCTATGCATAAGTTCTGACCTGGCCTTTGAGTTTATGCCCCAAGGAAGTTACTAACAACAACAAAAGCCCCATCTGCAGAAAATACAAAAATACACACACACACACACACACACAGCAGCAGCAGCACTTTATGCCATAGCAAAAAATCAGAAACAAATGAAGGTGAGAAGAAATAAAGGGACTCTTCTGAGGGCCCCATAATCCACTCTCATTGTGCTGGCCAGAAGTTCCTTGAGTTGTGAAGTGGAAAAATGGCAGCAGTAAGGACCGAAACAGCCCAAAATGCCTTGTGTTGGCCACTGTGGATTTTGCAATGCTCCTTCAAGGTGGGAAATATCCCGTCTTTTGACATTTCTCACTGAGGTGACCAGGAAATAGTTGCTCCAAATCATGTACAAAATGAATCCTGAAGAGAATGCAGCCCAAACTGTTGCTCAGCCAGAAATGTCAAGGCCATGCTGCCCCTCCTTTGGCCTAGGGGGAGAAAGGATTTCTGAGTCTGAAAACCACCCCTTTCAAGTACCAACAGGATGGGAGGAATTCAGTCATACAAAATGCAACAAACCAGACTGCCCCAAGTATTCCTCCCTATATTGCACTCCTGAGGAGCCAGTGTGGTGGTATTATTAGAAAGAACTCTGAATTTGAAATGAGGAGATCAGTGTTAGAGTCCCAGCTCTAACACTCATGAGCTGGGTGGCCTTGCTTGGAAATGTTCTTCCCTGCTAAAATAGGCCTAATGATACTTGGACTATTGACCGTACCACCCTGAGAGGCAGTGTGGAGTAGAGGGTAGAGATCTATCCTCAAAGCCAGGCATATGTGGTGCATCCAAGTGTCATCTCTGACATATAATGACTGTGTGACCTAGAACAAATTACTTAACCTATCAATGTCCCTAGCCACCTGTCAAAGACTACCCATTGTAGACAAGTTGCTGACCTTCAGTGGGAGAGAATTCCCCACCTGGCAGTTCCCTATACCAAGTGAAATCGCAAGGCCACTTCCAGGCCTTATTCTCCTACTCACCTCCTAAGGCTGCCTGTCAGGAGTCCTCCATTCCACTGAGGTCTCAGGCCCTTTGAGCAGTGGTGTAGCTGATAATGAAAAGCAAATAAAGTAGGCAAGAAAGCCTATTTAAGACTGGCCTAGGGACAAAATCCTCCCCTTCAAGTAAGCGCCAGCGTGTACCATACTAATGTATGCTTCTCTGACATAACCCTATTTATTTCCAGTCTCGAAAGTCCCTTCCAGCTTCGATGATCCTATGATTTAGGATTTCCACCCCACCTACTTCCAAAAGGATTGAAGGCAGCTTACAAGATTAAACATGATACAAACAAACCAAAGCCTAACAGAAGGGAGCCAAGGGAGGCATATGTTATACCAGAAACCTTCACATGCCAATAGAGAGCTCACTTCAGAAAAGTGAACAACTTTTCAAGTACTTCTAAGATAATGTCACCACTACGCTGGGTGCCAGCCCAACAGAGACAGTGCTGACCTGCACTGAGAAGAGGAGTTTCCTCACCTGAGAGTTCCTTATACTGAAGAAATCATTGTTCTAGTCCCAAAGGCAGTACGCTGGATTTGGAGATGGAGGACCTTTAGTTCAGACAACAACTGTACTCCTAGCTATCTGTGTGACTTTGGTCAAGTCCCTTACTCTGCCTAGACCTCTTATCTGTGGCATGAGAACTCAATGGCCTGAAAAGTTCCTTCTAGCTCTCAATCCGCTATCTCATAAGCTCTCCAGTCACCAGAATCAGATTAGTCCTTTTCCCTAGATTTCCTAAGTTAGTAGGCTAGACATGCGATACCTCTCCACCCCAGCCAATGAAATGAAATGAACTGATGTGAAGCTAAAGTGATGCTAAAACACATCTCCTTTTGTCCTTCAAAAGGAGGATGAGTACAAAATACTGCATATACTGTAAGACATGACCAGTCACTAGTCAATGGCTGTGCTGATAAACTGGGTTAGTGTTTCCCTTTATTACACAGGAAGGCTCAGTGGTGGGGCAGAGAGGAAGGGCAAGGAGATATCTGGAAACAATTGCGATATTATAGCAAAAGGCATTCCAGAAATTTTTTAAAAACACAAGAGAGGGGGCAGCTGGGTGGTTCAGTGGATTGAGAGCCAGGCCTAGAGATGGGAAGTCCTGGGTTCAAATCTGACCTCAGATACTTCCTAGCTGTGTGACCCTGGGCAAGTCATTTGACCCCCATTGCCCAGCCCTTACTGCTCTTCTGCCTTGGAACCAATACACAGTATTGATTCTAAGACAGAAGGTAAAGGTTTAAAAAAACACAAGAGAATCAATGACGTCAGGTGGCTCATTAAACAAAACCTCACATTCCTCAGAGCCTCAATCCTAAAGCCTGATGGTTCTGAAAACTCTGAGGATCTCCAATTACTGGATAAGAGAGAAATAAGATGAGCATCAAGTGACCCAACAGACTTGTTTGAAAGGTCCTCTACCCTCTGTTTGCTGCCAAGTGAGTCGCATTATCTTCATGTCACCAAAGACTTCTTTGGAATTGTTCAAGTTGACCGTGGACTTCCTGAGAAAAGACTGGGGAAAGCCCATGCCGAATCAGGTGTATGCCCCAACTTCAGTGGGATTCAGGAAGGATTTGGAGGTCAGTAATGGCCTTCCCCTTCAGACTTCACACTGGATTTGGCCCTGCCCCAAGAAAATGCATCTGTACTAAAGGATGTTTCAATCAGATGGGTTAGTGTCTTCTACCCATGTTGGATGTAAGTTCCATGGGAGAAATAAACCACCTTTCTTATCTAATGTTCTTATCTCCTCCATTCAACCTGAATCCATCCTACTATGTCATTATTATCAAACTGTTTGCTGAAATTTAAATATATTACATCCAGAGAGTGTTGTTAGACTTTTAGTCAAGAAGACTTGAGTTGAAATCTGCCCTCAGACACTTACTAGCTCTGTGACCCGAGGAAAGTCACTTAACTTCTTTTGGCCTCAGTTGCCTCATCTGTAAAATGATAATGATAAAATGATGGCACCTACTTCTCAGAATTGCTATGAAGATCAAATAAGACAATACCTACAGTGCTACATAAATGCTAGCTAGATATGTAGGAATGGTAACTAGCTATAGTTACTGTGCCAAAAACAAATGAACAACATTGACCTGTTCTAGTCTCTTCTCAACAAAGCCAGGCAGTCCTCCTGCGGTCTCTCTCCTCCCTGATAGTGTGCCAAACCATCCTTTTACCTTTACGTTCTAAGATTTTGCCAGGAGGCTAAGCCAGATTCAGTGGCTTCAAGTTTAAAGACCATGTCTTAATGAAAACATATGGCTTTTTCTGTGATCTTTCCAAGATCAGGGCCAGGGGCTCAACAGTCACACTCTTCTCTCCCTCTTCTTCCAGTTCCCTGGGTATATAGCTTAGCTCATTCAGGCTGGTGACTTGAACTCATGGAAGGCAGCTATGGACTTTCCTTTAGTCTCTCACTTACCAGTTTTTAAGTCTATGAACCATTTTTGTTCTCTTCTTCCTAACCCCAAACTCAGTTTCCTTAGCAGAAAACAAAGAAGCCCAATAACTGTAGAGTAGTTCCGCTTTCACTCCTTCACCCATATGATCACCCCATTCCCTCCAAATAGAAATCCTATTCCTTCTTTGACATTCTTCTTGCCCCAGTATAGATTTCTTGAAAAGCCCCCAACGTCAGCTCATTTTGAGCTCTGACTCTCCTGTTCACATAAGACTGTGCAATGCTTTTGAGTCCATCCTCCATGAGCTGCCCTTGCTTCCTTCCCCCTTCCATAGTTCGACAATGAGTTTACTGTGCAACCCCATCAATGTCTTTAGGCAGCTACCCCTTCCCTCTTCTTTAAAATTATTTGTGTTATCTTCAAAAGCCGATTCTTGTGAGTTTCCCATCAATCTTGGGCCAACCATCCCTGGCAATTAAAGAAAAAATAAACAGGCTAACTCTTTGGAAAAGGTGGGGGAGCCATTTGTCCTTATTGACTTATTTTTCTCAGTTAACAAGCATTTGTTATCTCTCCCCTGTGGAATTTTAAGCCCACAGATCCTACTTAGTCTTCCTTGAACTCTGATCCCCCAAACTCTAGGGGTGCATCAAAGGGCACTTGGTTTGCTGTTACCTTCTCTATCACAGCTTTGCTAATGGGGTAATTGCTTTTCCCCAAGTTCCCATCATTTCTACTTCAGCAACAAGTTCCTCCTTGTTTATCAGGGTTGGATCCAGAATAGCTATTTCACTCCTCACTTCCTCTACCTTTTGAAGAATGATCTCATTAAAGCGAGTCGGGGAATTTATCAACTGGTCTGCTTTTGACACAAAGAGAGAAAGAGAAGAGATAGCTCCAGCAAATGTTCAGATAATGAAAGTCCCTTGTCTCTACTACATCATGACCCTGTGGCAGGTTTGGGATTTGTTTCCCTAACTCCTTCTCCAAATCCTCTTTTTCTCTAGGTGGTCTCCAGTATACTTCTATGAAAATATTGCTTCTGGTTTTCCCTCCAGTCGTCTTTGCCTCAATGCTCTCCATCCTACTTCGACTTTGGGGTTCCTGGATTTCCTTCCTCACAAAAGTAACTCCTTAATATGCAACTCCTTTTATCTTTCCTGTTCTTTTTTGAATAATATAATGCCTTCCTGGGCAACTTTCTAGTCATGAGTCCTATCCCAGTGATATCTACTAGTACAATATAGTGATTAAATCAGAGGACTTGGGTTACAATTTTGTTCTGCCACTTATTACCCCCAAATGACCTTACGGGAGTCACTTAATTTCTTTGAGCTTTCATTTTCTTACCTGTAAAATTAGGGAATTCTGCTCTGGATCTATAATCCTATGGGGTCAAATTTGCCTCCTTGCTCCACAATCTCTAGGTCACTTTATTACTCTTGCTGTGTGTTCCAAGTTACAGAAAAACCATGGCTAGTTTTTCTTCTTGAAAATTATCTTAAAAAAAAGAAAATAAAGAAAATTATCTTCTATCAATCAACTGTAATAAACTTAGCTACTCTCAGCAGTACAATGATCCAGGACAATTCTTAGGAGCTTATGACAAAGAATGTTCTCTACATCCAGAAAAGGACTGCTACTAGAGTTGGAATGCAGAACAAAGCATGTGATTTTTCACTTTAGTTTATTTGGGTTTTTGATTTTAAAAGATTCCTCTCTTAAAGGAATAATATGGAAATATGTTTTATGTGATAATACTTGTATAACCCAGATTGAATGGCCTGCCAGCACCCGGGAGGGAAGAAAGGGAGGAAAGGAGATGATTTGGGAAAATGTGTTGTTATATGTAATTGGTAAAAATAAAATATCTTGGGGCAGCTGGGTGGCTCAGTGGACTGAGAGCCAGGCCTAGAGACAGGAGGTCCTGGGTTTAAATCTGACCTCAGAAACTTCCTAGCTGTGTGACCCTGGGCAAGTCACTTGACTCCTATTGCCTAGCCTTTACCACTCTTCTGCTTTAGAATCAATTCTAAGACAGAAGGTAAGGGTTTAAAAAAATAAAGTATCTTTATTTTAAAAAATTATCTCCTATGAATTGCTGGTCTTTACTACAGGCACCCTTATGTTATCCCTGTCGCTCTCTGTGTACTCTGACTTGGTTGGGCAGCTTTCTCCTCCTTCCCCTTCCCCTCTCAATAAGTTTAAAGCCTTCTCAAACTTTCAAGATTATAGGAAAATACTATTAGTCCAAATAAATGGACTCTATCCCTGGCTAAGAGCACATAATTTCTCTGTTTGGAACATGATATTGCAATCCATATCATGTTCTCCTACGCTATCTTCTTAGAGAGTTATTCATTCTCTAAATCGACTTTGCTCTTCAGTCTCCTTCCCACTCCTTCAACTGGCTGTGGTGATAAAAATATTGCTTCTGCCCATAAGATATTCAGTCTCTTGCCCAGGACTTCCTGATCCTTGGCCTTCCTAGGTTTCTTCTGGCAGTATCATTTGTCCCTACCTGAATCACCACTAGGGAATAGTTTTTCAGCCTTGACAAGGCTCAGGGGACTCTTGGTCACATCTCAGATACATGCCCTGGGAAAACAACAGACCTCTCTATTGTTTCTGTCCGATGGACAAATACTGTCCCTGAACCTCTCAGTACAGAATCACTAATCGCCACTACTTGAACTCTTCTTCCTTTGACAATTCCTTTCTCCTGAGGGCATTGGTGGATATACACCATAGGCATTTAATAAAAGTTTGTGAAGGCAAAGGAAATGAGAGGGGAGGGAAAGGAAGAAACAGGGAAGGAAATGAAAAAGAAGAGAAACTCAAAAAACCAAACTACACTGATGAAAACTTGCAGTCAAAATCCCCAAATCCTAGATTCTGCTTTATGGTCAATACCAATCCAACAATATATCCTCACAGGATGTTATGCTCTCGTCCAATCTTGGGGCATTAAAAGAGAATCTAGTATCCATCATCAGAGGTAATCCATGTTGACAGAGTCAAAAGCAAAACCATCACTAAGAAAACACGGGCAAAACTGAAGTCAGTAAATAGCTCCCAAGTTTTGCTGCCAGCAATTTGTTCCGAAGATTATACAGATCCCAAAGTTTAAAAGCCGAGGTCATTCTAGGCCTGAAGGCTCAGAACATGACTGAATGCTTGATAAATTGTTCAGAGGCAGCAGAACTTACCATACCCTTGAGGCCAAAGAATTGGACCCAGTTTAAGAGTTCAAAAGAAGTGTGGGCAAAATTTATCTAAGGAAAAAAAGTTCAAGGATCCCCTAGGGGGACAACATTGGCTCTCATCCTTCCTTCCTTCAACACTTATTGAGTACCTGCTGTATATAAGGCTCTATCCTGGGTCCCATGGAGATGATATCAAGATAAAGCACATTCCTGCCCTCACGGAAATTGCAATCTAGTTTTAACTATAAAGAGCTAAAATACTTTTAGACTCTGAGATGCCCAACTTGAAAGAGGTGTGGGGATACAAAAAGGGATGGCAGTTACCAGTAACCAGTAATTATACTCCAAGCTACAAGGTTTTTCTCTTGATGGTGACGACAGTAAGCTCCAGTCCCTAGGTGTGAATTAAAGAGCTGAAGCTAGACCACGTTAGCAAACCTATGGTACTCGTGCTGAAGGTAGCTGCTCCCCTCCCCCTCTCCACACGTGCCTGAGGACATTTCTCACATGACCCTCCCCTCTGTCAAGTAGCCCAATAGGAGTGCTTCCTCTCTCCCCTGTCTGGGGAAAGGTGGGGGCTCATATGCAGCATGAGGGTTGTAGCTTGGGCACTCGGTCTCTAAAAGGTTCACCTTCGCTGGCCTAAACAGAGCATTCAACGTGTGTGTGTGCATATGTGTGTGTGTGTGAAGAGTAACAGTGTGTTAATACATATAAGAGCCTTGCCAATGATGGGTAGAAGAGAATGAGCTCTGGGCTCCATCCAGTGACTTATGAGAGAGTCTCAATTCATCTAAGATAGAGACTGAAACACATTGCTGATCAGAGACTGTGTGCAGGTCTGGGTCCATCAAAATATGGGGAGCAACAAGGAGAGATCCTGTATCTGAATGGCACAGTTCTAACTACACTCCCCCCCATCTCCAAGTAGAGGCCATTGGGGAAAAAAGAGTGCCTTGGAGGTGGGAAAGGAGGACAGGGGGGAAGGGAACCAGATACAAGCAGACCAAGAGACAGAAGAGAGTTCAAGATCAATGGGAGCCACATTCTCCATAACAAATACTAGGTAGAATGTGTGGCTAAGGTAGAAACAGAGTATTAGAAATATTTCTCATTTTTCTTTAAAAAAAATTCTATGTTCTAAGAGATGGCTCTCTGGGAAGAGGGATACAGTGGGAAATCAAATATCTATAAAGACAAAAGATTTCAATAAAAAAATCTATTAAAGGGGAGACCTAGGTGACTCAGTAGATTGAGAGCCAAACCTAGAGATGGGAGGTCCTGTGTTCCAATCTGGACTCAAACACTTCCTAGCTGTGTGACCCTGGCCATCTCACTTAATCCCTACTGTCTATGCTTACTGATCTTCTGCCTTGAGACCAATACACTTTACTGAGTCTAAGACAGAAGGTAAGGGTTTTTAAAAATCTGTTAAAAAAGAAATAAGGATTTATTTGGGGAAACTGGACAATAAGAAAGTTTACACTAAAGAGTTGGTGTCTGAGGTGGGTCTTGAAGAGTACTTTGAGGTCTCAGATTCTTCCTCTATTAAAAAAAATGAGGATGCTGGAATCAAGAATTCTTAAAAAAATGTAATGTCCTGGACTCCCTTGGCAATCTGGTGAAGCCTGTAGGCCCCTTCTCCAAAAAGTGTTTCTAAAAGCTTAAAGTAAATACACAAGATTACAAAGAAAAACAATTACACTGGTATATGGTTATCAACAAAGTGTTTTAAAACAAGTTTACTTATAGGCCCTCTGAAGTCTCTCCATGTACCCCTGCTGTGGATCCCAGGTTAAGAAAAAATCTTTGGATCAGAGGTCATTCTGAATATAAGGGTCAAGTTGGGGAAAGGTCCAGAGACCAAAAATTTCTAGTAGTCTTTGGGGAATTGGAAAATATGAGCACTTTGACCAGAGTGGAGAGCAAACAAAGAGGGCCCTGGGAATGTAGGTTGGGCCTGCTGCATTATGAGGCTGACCACAGACCATCTCTAAGACTGAATCTCCAGTGGCTAATCTTTTTACAAAACCCATCAGCCACAGGGTTGATGGTCTACTGTCACCCTTCTTCTGACCCCCCTCTCCCTTTTCTCTTCTCTCTCAGTTTGTCCTTATTAGATTGTTTTTCTTTTCCCTGGTTACCTTTAGTATGGAAATAAATCTTTTGCTCTTAGAAGAAAAAAGAATGGTTTTTTGGGATCAGGTACTACTTCCTTAAGAAGTATTATTTGTCTCCATTTATCCATGTATATATAAAGCCTTTAGGGCAGTTGTGGGAAAGATTTATAGGGGACTGTGGACCTATAGAGGACTGCAGAAATGCTACAAAGGCAACAATCCCTTTACAAAAGGGTGTGAAATAGTCTATGAGAGTCTGGTATCCTTTTTTCACTCCTTTATACCTTAGTCTACTTAACAGTAATGGTGCCTTTTTTCATTCCTACACTGTCTTTCATGAAAAGAGCTTTGCCCTAGGAATCAAGACCCCCTGGGTTCAGTTTCTGCCTTTGCCACTAACTTCCCTTGCCACATGACTTGGCCAAGTTCCTTCCCCTCTCTGGGCCTGGCACTTTTTCTGTATAATAAAGGTTGGATTAGATGATCTCCAAGTTCCTTTCCTTCATTTCCTGCCAGCATTCTTTATCCAACTGTTCTATGGAGAGATCCCCCTTGCAGGTTTTTAAAAAAATCTTTCAATTGCACCAACTGAGACATAGCTGCAATATATTGTCAAAGATGATGTCCATAAGTGGCATTAAAAGGACAAGTCAGACCAGAAAAGGAAGTCGGCCAGTCATGAAGTAAAAGTGAGGGATCAAAGATGATTGAGCCAAGTCCTGCATTGGTATTTAGCAAATAGTCAAAGAATCTTTGCATTGTATCTGGTACATCCTGTATGGGGGATTTATGGAATGACAAGAAAGGGCAACTAGGTGGCTCAGAAGAGAGAGAACCATGCCAAGAGTCCGGAAGACCTGGGTTCAAATGTGACCTCAGATACTTCCTTGCCATGTGATCCTGGGCAAATCACTTAAACTCAAATGCCTAGCCCTTGCTGCTCTTCTACTTTAGAATTGATACTAAGTCAGAAGATAAGAGAAAGGAAGGAAGGAAAGGAGGGGGGAAGGAAGAAAGAGGGAAAGAAGGAGAAATGGAGAAAGAGAGAGAGAGAGACAGAGACAGAGGGAAGGAGGGGGAGAGAGTTGCTACAAGACAATTGTTCTGTATTATGGTTGGCCTCAAGTCAGTCTTGATAGTGGTACTGATGGACATGCACATTTCAAAGCATTGGGAAAATGTCATCAAGGTGGTGAAAAAGAAAAAACTCCATATATAATTGTAGAGTCCAAAATCCAAATTCTAGAACATCTGGCATAGTCTGAGTATTTCCTAGAGTGCTGGCAAGTGTCCAGAACTAGCACCAGTGGCAGCATGGGTAAGAAAGTGATTATTGACATAAGTTTCTTGGCTGTGGTCCTGGTCAAATATAATCCTGTGTCCCATCACTGCCTTGAAAGACTGACATGACAGCTGCATCTCCAAGACAATAAATTATATTAAAACTACTGGTACTAGCATAGCCCTGAGTCTTTCAGCCTGAGAGGCAAAAAGAAAAGTCTTTCTGGGGACCTCAGCAGTTACAGCCATCTAAATCCATCTTAGCCCAAATAAGTCCAAGATGGACAGTCCAACTAGACTAACATATTCATTCAAAGTGTCTTGTGACCATCCCAAGAACATAGTATGAACCTAAAATTGCACCCTAATCAGGCGAGCACACATCCAACTACCAGCTCCCCAGAAAACCTCTAGGTCTCAGGCAAAATGTGCTAACTAGCACCAGCAACCAGAAAATTAGCTTTCACAGTCTCAGTAGAGCACAGGAGTTCACAAGTACAAAACCCATCTGAGAAATATTAATTTTAGTCCTCAAAAATAGACCATATTGATCCAAATATGGATTGGATGGTTGTTTTTTATTTCAAAATCTAGCTTGTATGAAACCCAAGTGTAACTCATAATTGTGCTCTTAGTACTGTAGGCAGGGAAGAAAAAAATAATGAAAAGAAATAATGAAGACAGCAGTGATAATTCATTATTTACAGGACAAGGCTCTGGAAGGGGTCTTGGAGATTATCTAGTCCACAGATTTTTAACCTTTTCTGTGTCCTAGACTCCCTTAGGCAGTCTAAAAAAGCCTCAGTATCCCTTTGCAAAATATTTTCAAATGCATAAAAAATACATAAGATTACAACAGAAAACAATTCTATTGAAATATAGTCACCTCCAAACATTAAGACAAAAACTAGTTCATAGTCCCCAGTTAAAAAGAACCTGGTCTAGTGACCCATTCATTTTAAAGGGAAGGAAACTGAGGCCCAAAGGAGTCAAGAGCTGTAGCAAGAGAATATTGGATTTGGAAGAAAACCTGAGATCAAACTCTAGGTCTGCTGCTATCTGTGTGACCTTCATTAAGTCACATCTTTTCTCTGGGCTGTGATTTCTTCCTCTGGAAAAACAAAAGAGGAAAGGAATAAATGCCAGGAGGTTCCTTCCAGCTCAAAATCATCACATGCTATATAAATATTAGAGCCTGCATTTAAATCTCTCTTTTCTAACTCAAAAGCTAGGGCTTTTCCCACTTTAATACACTGCCTCTCATGGGAAAAATAAAATAAAAACATCATTAAATTGGAAGAAGTGTTTAAACAACACTTCCACAATAAATCTTTTGTTCATGTAATTTTTGAATGTGCAATTCTTTTTCAGTTCCTATATATGTATGTAAACATATATTTATGTTTATGTATTAATATGGATCCTTACAAAGTGATCCTTTTTGCAGTGTGACTGTTATTCGGAGAAGAAAGATAAATAAAATTTGACCTAAAGCCAACAACCTCAGTGCACTCGACAACTTCTCCAAGGCTAATCACTCACTAGCAAAATAGCAAATGATCCAAAGGCCATCTGAAATTCATCTTTTTTACATGGCCCCTCTCCAGGACACATAGGCAAAGAGGGGTGAGACTTAGTGGATTCTTTAATGGAACAAAAAAGAGGGTATGGGAAAAAAGTGAAGAATCTGAACAACTGGGAGGAACCTAGGAAGACAGATATGAGCTGACACTGACTGAAGTGAGCAGATTGAACCAGGGGAATGATTGAATCAGCAACCACAGTGATGTTGTAATTACCACGAAAATACAAGTGAATGGCTTCAAAACTCATGATTTAAGAGAGCTAGAAGCGAAGCGTGTCTCTAGCCTCTCCATGGTGGGAGATACAAGTAGAGAAGGGGGCATATACTTGTAGACATGGCCAATGTGTTAATTTATCTTACTTGGCTGTACTTATCTGTTACAAAGAACAGTTTTATTAGTAGTAGGAATTCCTGGGAAATTGAGAATGATGTAAAAAAGGAAAAAAGAAAAAGAAGAGCATAAACAAGAGTTTTATTTTAAAGTATTAAGTCTGGAACTAGGAAAAGAAATGTAATGTGGGAGCCAAAAATCTACTATGATCTTAGGCTGCATTAAAGCAGGCATGCATAGCTTCCAAGAGTAAGGAGATGATTGTCCTGCTTGGTATTGTGTTCAGTTCTGGACATCGTTACCTAAAAACGGCATTGATCAGCTGGAAAGAGCCCAGAAGAGGGCGACCATGATGACAAAGGGTCATTCATCAGTTCCATGTGGGTATTAGCTGAAGGGACTGGGAATGCTTAGCCTAGAGGACAGGAGAGTTAGGAGGGACATAATAACTGCCTTAAGTATTTGTCAGGTAGAAGAGGGGATCAGATCTGTTCTGTTTGGTCCTAGTGAACAGAATCAGGAACAATGGAACTTGCAAAAAAGCCAATTTAGGTTTGACATCAAGAAAAAACTGTTATTCCAAAGTAGCCTGGGATGCCTGCAAAGGTAGTGGGATCCCCTTGGCCTTGGAGGTCTCCAAACAAAGCCTAGATGTGGGGATTCCTTTTTGGTAGGAATTAGATAGCTGCTGAGGTCCCTTCTAACTCTGAGATCCTAAAACTACTCCTTGCATACAGTTAGTGATTAATAAATGCTGGTAGAATGCAAAGCACCAAACTGAACTGTGCAAAGAAATAAGAAAGAGATTGGAAAGAGAATGATTAGTAATCACTGACCTAATTAGAAGACTCCATGGCATATGTTAAAAAGCACACTATATCATGAATCACAGGACCTGGGTTCATTCTGGCTTTAACTTTATCCATAACTAGCAGCATGACCTTTGGGATAGGAGGAAAAGAGACAAGCCATTCCACTTGAACTAGAGCCATTATGTAGAGCAGCAAGCTCAAACACTACCCAAATCAGATAAAAATATCTTCGGGAAATATTTAACAAAATAAGTGAAAATACAAGAATATATAACATTACATCTTAAAACTAAGTCAAAATATGACCTGCAGAAGCCTTTATGTATGGATTAGTGGTTTCTGTTGGAGTTTGATGCCGCTGCCGTAGAGAATCTTTGTCCTGAGAAAATACTAAAAAGGGGCCAAGAATGGAGTGATGAGAGAGAGAGAGAGAGAGAGAGAGAGAGAGAGAGAGAGAGAGAGA
>NW_025346916.1:2116-9724 GCF_016433145.1 Gracilinanus agilis | reverse complement strand
TGTAATGACCTTCCCTGTCTTTTTTAATCATATCTATTTTTACTTTGGCTTTGTCAGAAATCATAATAGCCACTCCTGCCTTCTTTTTCTCATTTGACGCCCAAAAGATTTTGCTCAAGCCCTGAACCTTAAACTTGTGTATGTCCACCCGTCTCATATGTGTTTCTTGTAGACAACATATGGTAGGATTTTGGTTTCTAATCCACTCTGCTATTTGCTTCCGTTTTATGAGCGAGTTCATCCCATTCACATTCAGAGTTATAATCATCAGTTGTGCATTTGCTGACATTTTCGAATCCTCCCCTCTTCCTACCCCCTTTTTCCTTATACTTTTTCCTTTTAAATCAGTGGTTTGCTATTGAGCCGCTATCCCTTATCCCCTCCCTTGATTAACTTCCCTTTCTTCCCCCTCCCTTATTTTTCCCCCTCTTTTTGTTTTTAAAGGCCTTATGAATTCCCTCCCTCTTCTCCCCTCCCTTTTTTTGACCTCCCCACTCCCCTGCTACCCTTGGTTTATCCCTTCTAACTTTCTCAGAAGGGTTAGATAAGAGTTTTATGTCCCAATGGATAGTATAGGTACTCTTCCCTCTCCAGGTTGATTACACTAAGAGTAAGGTTTGATTATTACCTCTTAATGCTCTCTTCCTCTCCTTCTTATAATAGTATTTGCCCCCTCTCCCTCCCATGCCCTTTTTGTGTGTAATAGAATATCCTATTTTCTTATTCACTCAAGTTTCTCTTGGTGTCCCCTGCTATTCACCCCCTCTTTCCCATCCCCCATGTCATCTTAGATTATTTAGTGTTCCACCCTCACCCTGTGAATTATTCTTCTGATTACTATAATAGTGAATATTATAATAGTGAATAGAGTTCACTATAGAGAATTATATATAACATTTCTCTACATAGGAATACAGATAATTAGATCTCACTGAGGCCCTTAAAAAGGCAAATTTAAAAATTATAAGTTTTCTTTCTTTCCCCTCTGTATCTTATTTACCTTTTCATGTTTCTCTCGATTTTTGTGGTTGGATATCAAACTTTCCATTTAGCCCTGGTCTTTTCTATGCAAATACCTGGAATTCTTCAATTTTGTTGAATGCCCATACTTTCCCCTGGAAATATATAGTCAATTTTGATGGGTAGTTGATCCGTGGTTGCAGGCCCAGCTCTCTTGCCTTTCTGAATATCGTATTCCAAGCCTTGCGATCTTTTAGCGTGGAGGCTGCCAGATCCTGTGTGATCCTGATTGGTGCTCATTGATATTTGAATTGTTTCTTTCTGGCTTCTTGTAAGATTTTTTCTTTTGCTTGGAAACTCTTGAATTTGGCAATTATATTTCTGGGTGTTTTCTTTTCTTGATCGAATGGCTCAGGTGTTCTATGAATCCTTTCAATGTCTATATTGCCCTCTTGTTGTAGGACTTCAGGGCAATTTTGCTGAATTATTTCTGTTAGTATGGAGTCCAGGTTTCTATTAATTTCTGGTTTTTCTGGAAGACCAATTATTCTCAAATTGTCTCTTCTAGACTGGTTTTCTTGGTCTGTCACTCTCTCATTGAGATATTTCATGTTTCCTTCTATTTTTTCAGTCTTTTGACTTTGTTTTATTTGTTCTTGTTGTCTTGAGAGATCATTAGCTTCTAAATTGTTCAATTCTAGCCTTTAGGGATTGATTTTTGGCTATAATCTTTCGGTTTTCGGCTATGATCTTTTGATTTTTGGCTATAATCTTCTGGTTTTCGGCCATAATCTTCTGGTATTCCTTTTCAATCTGGTCATTTCTGGTGTTCAATTTGCTTATCAGTTCATTTGGTTTCTGAGCCTCACTTTCCAATTGCAAGATTCTACCTTTTAAACAGTTATTTTCTTGCCAGATCTCTTCCATTTTCCTCAAAATCTCAGTTTTGAACTCTTCCATAGCTTGTGAGGAGTTTTCCTTATTTGAGGAGGGTCCGGATGCTTGTTTGTTCTCCTCCTCTGTTTGCTCGGTTGTCTGGATTTTCTCTGTGTAAAAGCTGTCGAGTGTTAAAGACTTCTTTTTCTTGTTGTTATTCTTTCTCTTCTGAACTTCCTGAGACTGAGTGGCCATCGTTAGCCCAGCAGCTTCTCAGGTTTATCCTCGCTCTCAGGGTCTGTCTGCGGTCAAGCCCCCTGGTGGACCCCCTTGCTTGATCGTCTGCCGGAGGTTTCTTTACAAGTCTCAGGGCGCTGCTTCCACAGTCGTATACCCGTCTGCACTGGTTCCCCACTCAGGGTTTCAGAGCTTTAGCTCCTGGCTGTGTCTGCCTCCACCCACGCCTCCGCCTGTTCTTGCGCTCTCAGCCCGCACTCTGTGCCCTGCATCCGCTCTCAGCGTCCTGCTCCTGCACTCAAATTTTGTGTGTATTTGTTAGTTTTTTGGGGTCCTAAATCTTGCTGCTCTCAGGAACAGGCCCCAGAGCTGCCAATGACTCGATGGGTGCCCCAAACTTGCTCTTGCTGGCTTTGGCGCTATAGGTGTTGTGTGTGGAGGGGGTGGGGGTGGGGTGGTTGCTCAGCCCGCGATTTAGTGAGAGCTGTTTCACCCCTTTATAGCATGGAAATGCCTCGATTCCACGTACCTTCCATGCTGCACCCTGTTGTGGGGTTCCTCCATTCGTCTGTACTTGTTTTTATGTCCCCTTGAGGAGTTTTGTGTGTTTCAGTCAGGAGAGGTTAAGAGCTGCTTCTTACTCTGCCGCCATCTTAACCCGGAACCAGCTACTATCAATTCTAATGACAGAAGAACAGCAAGGGTGAGGCAAATGGGGGTTAAATGACTTGCCCAGGATCACATAGGTAGGAAATATTTGAGGGCATATTTGAACCCAGGACCTCCCTTCTCTAGGCCTGGCTTTCTAGCCACTGTGCTACCTAGCTGCCCCTAGTCCAAGGTTTCTTAATCCAGTGTCTGTGAACTTGAAGAAAAATGGATCACTTTTTCATTCTAAATTAATTCTTTCACAATTAGATGTGTTTTATTTTATGAATTTAAAAATGTTTTTTCTGAGAAGAGGTTCATTGCCTTTCCATACTGCGAAAGGAAGCCAGGAAATGAAAAAAAATGAAACACTGCTAGTCTGATCTCCTCATTTTATAGGGGAGAAAACTGAAGTCAGGAGAGGTAGAATGACAGGTAGACAGTAGCAAAAGAAGGGTTTAATGCCAGGTTCTTTTGTTTGAAATATTATATATGCCCTCTTTGAGGAAAACTCCCAAGTGAGGAGTTCAAAAGGGAAATGCATACCTTCTGCAGACTGGCTTCCAGAACTGAATGACTGTTGCCAAGTGAAAGCTTTTTCTATAATCCTTTTTCTCTATTTCTATATGACAGGAACCAGCAAGATAATCCTTATGGTCCTCCCTAATAGATCCCTTTTCCACTGCCAATAGAAAGCATTCCAAACCAGAAGAGGGAAACCTTTCCCATCCCCCTTTTCCTATTCTCTTGTCAGTCTGTCTGTCTCCCTCCTCTCTCTCTCCTCTCTCTGTCTCTTTCTCTCAGTCTTTGTCTCTGTCTGTTTCTCCCCATCTCCCCCCCATCTCTCTCTCTGTCTCTGTCTCTGTCTGTTCTCCCCCTCCCATCTCTGTCTCTGTTTCTCCTCCACTCCCCATCTCTCTCTGTCTCTCTCTCTCTCTCTGACTCTCCCTACTCCTTGTCTCTCCCCCCTCTCTCTCACGCTTTTCCTCTCTCTCCCCACTTACCTCTCTCTTTGTCTCTCCCCTCTCTCTGTCTCCCTCTCTCTCTGTCTCTCCCCTCCTCACTCTTTTCCTCCCTCTCTCCCCACTTACCTCTCTCTCTGTCTCTCTCCCTCTCTGTCCCCCTCTCTCTGTCTCTCTCTGTCTCTGTCTCTCTCTGTCTCTCCCCTCTCTCTCACTCTTTTCCTCTCTCTCTCTCCATTTACCTCTCTCTCTGTCTCCCTCTCTCTCTGTCTCTCCCCCCTCTCTTGTCTCTTTCTCTCTGTCTCCCTCTCTCTCTGTCTCTGTCTGTTTCTCCCCCTCCCATCTCTGCTCTCTTGATTTCTCTCTCTGTCTCTCTGTCTCTCCCCCCTCTTTCTCACTCTTTTCCTCCCTCTCTCCCCACTTACCTCTCTCTCAGTCTCTCATTCTCTCTTCTCCCCCTTGCCCCACACCTTTACCTTTTGTTTTAGAAAAAATATTATGTAATGGTCTACTACTGAAGAGTAGTTAGGGCTAAACAATGGGAGTTAAATGACTTGCCTAGAGTCACATTGCTGGAAGTGTCAGAGGTCCAGTTTGAACTCAGAACCTCCTATCTGCCTGGCTCTCTATCCATTGAGCCATCTAGCTGCCCTCTGCTCCCCTCCCCCATTGTTTTTTAGTTTAATAAGTAAATTGAGGCCATTCAACTTGAACTTCCTGTTCTTGCTCTCTGGTCCCAATTTGCATAGGGTTTCCCCAGTTAGAATAGGAGCTCCTTGAGGGAGCCAGTTTTTGCTGTTCTCTATCTCTAGGGCTGCTGAACCTCTTCCCCACCTCTACTGCTCTTAATCTCCCCCTCCCAAGACCTGGCCTTTCTAGGATTCCCTATTGCTGTCAAATACCAGATTCTTCTAGTCTCTCAGATTTACAATAAGGGCATTATTCTGGATTCCTAATCTTCCTCACTCTGAATAGCCAACCAGTAGCCCAGCTCTGCCTTGACAAGGTCTCTTGCAATGGTCCTCTTCCCTCCCCTCCCCTCCCCGCCTCTATGGGACCCCTGATTACCTCTTGCATAGATTACAGCAGAAGCCTCCTAATGGGTCTCCTTGCCTCCTCCAGCCTCCACCCTGCCCCTAAAGCGCAGCTCTGAGAAGGTCCATTGGCTCCCTGTGGCCTCTGTTCAGTGGCTCCAAGCTAGCTTTCTAGCCTCAGTCAGTAGAAAGCCCACTTCCAGGCACATTTTGTCATTCAGTCATTTTCAGTCATATTTGATGCTTCACGATCCTATTTGGGATTTTCTTGGCAAAGCTATTGGAGCGGTTTGTCATTTCCTTCTTCACATCATCTTACAGATGAAGAAACTGAGGCAAACAGGTTGTTTTTTTTAAAGGATTTTCTTGGCAAAGATAGTAGAGTAGTTTGCCATTTGCTTCTCTAGCTCATTTTACAAATAGGAAACTAGGCAAACAGGATTTTTTAAAGGCTTTTCTTGGCAAAGATACTGGAGTGGTTTGCCATTTGTTTCTCCAGTTCATTTTACAGATGAAGAAACTGAGGCAAACAGGTTGTTTTTTTTAAAAAGGATTTTCTTGAAGAAGATACTGGAATGGGGGGCAGCTGGGTAGCTCAAAAAATTGAGAGCCAGGCCTAGAGACGGGAGGTCCTAGGTTCAAATTTGGCCTCAGTCACTTCCTAGCTGTGTGACCCTGGGCAAGTCACTTAACCCCCATTGCCTAGCCCTTATTCCTCTTCTGCCTTAGAACCAATACACAGTATTGATTCTAAGAGGAAGATGAGGGTTTTTTTTTTTTTTAAAGATACTGGAGCAGTTTACCATTCCCTTCTCTAGCTCATTTAACAGATGAGGAAACTGAGGCAAACAGGGTCAAGAGACTTACCCCTAACAATAACAACAATAACAAATTATTGGAGGCTTCACAATATTCTAATGGATAGATCTGGGTGATGAGAGACTCAGATGAGATAATGGATGTAAAGTACTTGGCAAACCTTCAAACTTTCTAAAATGCCCCTTGTTATTATTCCTATTTTCTTCCAGTCTAGCATCAATTTCCTTCCATGAGACTTCTACTGCACTCCTGAGGTGCTCAAGCAATGCTGATAGAGCAACACAGAAGGGCTAGCAAATATTTAACCACTGGGGGTGGGAGCAGGGGAGTATCTTTGCATTAATTCACACTTACTTCAGTCCAGACAACCCAAAACCCAATAAACCAAGATATGATTTATTGAGATTGTGCCTTTCTAAAGTATAAGGATCAAATTTGGCCTCAGACACTTCCCAGCTGTGTGACCCTGGGCAAGTCACTTGACCCCCATTGCCCACCCTTACCACTCTTCCACCTAGGAGCCAATACACAGAAGTTAAGAGTTTTAAAAAATGTAAAAAATAAAAATAAAAATAAAGTACAAGGGTAAGGGTAAGGAATCACACTGAAAATTTAACAATAGGCTCTCCTGGATTCCAACACACCCTTGGGTAGAGTACTGAGGCTGGAATAAGTCCGGTGTAGGGTAGGAACATAAGTTGTGGTGGGGAAAACTTTGACCATGGTTCTTGGTGAAAATCAGGTTCTGATGCTGCCTAAGTCTCAGATGGCTCCTCTCTAGCAGGCAGTTCTCCAAATGATAAATTTTGGGGGGGGGGGGGTTGAAATTGATGAAACAGAAAAAGTAAAAAAGGGAGCATTTCAATCCCATGTAATCCCCTTCTGTAGTGGTGCAGTGGATAGAGTGCTGGGCCCGGAGTCAGGAAGACCTCAGTGCTCTCAGACACTTCCTAGCTGTGTGACTCTGGGCAAGTCACTAATGCTATTGGGCTCAGTTTCTTTCATCAGTAAAATGAGCTGGAGAAGAAAACGGCAATTGATCAGAATCTTTGCCAAGAAAACCCCCAGTGGGGTCACGAACAACCAAATGAACAACAATAGTCTCCTCTTGCATGGAAGAGAACAGGTACAGAAGGGCTGTGGTGTCCACAGTGGGTTCTAAGAATCGTTTTTTAGAGGTCACCAGATGCTAATAGTTTGTGTTTTAAGTAAGAGAAGTTGGTACAATTCTGGAGGAACAGAACCCTGAGAATATTGACATTTAGGCAGCAAAATGAAGCCAGAAGACACAAGGAAGTTGCTGCTCAGTGGAGGGATAGCTCACTCCTGGGAGAAACAAACAAGGTGTTGGCAGAGTTCATTTCATTTTATTGCCAAAGACAACAAGAAACGTCACTTGATGAAGCACTTAATCATCTCACCTTGTGGGGCTCAAGAAAGGTGTAAGCAAATACTTCTCCCCAGAAAGGCAGTTCTTGCCTTTCTTTTAAATAATTTTCTTATTATTTTTTAATAGCCCATTTATTTACCTAGCCTTCCACTGAATCCTCCCTTGTAACAAAGGAAAATTTTAAGCCAAACCAACATTCAACAACCTCTTGTTCCTCCAACTCTCTACCTTGAGAAGGGACAAATCAATCAATACAAAGTCTTTTCAGCAGCTCCAAAGGACCAGGCAGTGTGTTAGGTCCCCGGGATGCAGAGGCAAAAAGGAACAATTCCTGCTTTCACAGTGCTTTTGCTGGTTCCATTTTCTCAGGGACAGACCTGAGAACTCAGGGTTTTCAGATACCCCAAGTGGTATGAGGGTGCTTTTCTTTGCCATTGGCTTGAGTCCCCACTGGCTATGTTCTTCTCATTTTTAGGGGGGCAGCAGTTAGCACTCCCAGGTCCATTTAACCAGCTAACACTGGGTAGCTTTTGCAAAGAATTATTTACTTAAAAGATCAAACAAGAACAAACGAGATATTAGGTTCAAAACTTTGTTCAATTCTTATATAAAATTGATCACACCAAGTTTATGTGTAGAAGCATCCTTCCTTCCCCCTCTCCTTCCCCCCCCCCCCCCCCCC
>NW_025346916.1:0-2052 GCF_016433145.1 Gracilinanus agilis | reverse complement strand
CCCCCCCCCCCCCCCCCCCGGGGTCCTGAAGGTCACTAGAAAAAAAAAATCATTTCTTGCTCCTAAAGGTTTTTTTTTTCTTTTTTTAAACCATTACCCTTCATCTTAGAATTAATATTGTGTATTGGTTCTAAGGCAGAAGAGTGACAAGGACAAGGCAATGGCAATGGGGTTTAAGTGACCAGGATCATTCACGCAGTTAGGAAGTATCTGAGAACATATTTGAACCCAGAACCTCCCATCTCTTAAGCATAGCCCTTATTCCACCGACCCAACTAGCTGCTCTCCCTCCTTTTTTTAAATTAAAAAATATTAATTGTTATGTGGAATATTTCTCTAGGAAGGGATAGAGAAGGGATACTGGAAATTCTGGTTATGTAAAAATAGAAAACAAAAGAGGAATACATTTTATTTAAAATAACAACCACAGAAGAGATAAAATGGATTATATCTCAAAACTGGAAAAAAAATTAGTTACTGATAAGGTAATTATTTCTGATGGAGATATCTGTATATATATAAAAATAGAAAACAAAAGAGGAACAAAATTTACTTAAACTAACAGAAAAGATAAAATGGATTATATCTCAAAACTGGGAGGTAATTCTGATAAGGTAATCATTTCTGATGGAGATATCTGTATATATATAAAAACAGAAAACAAAAAAAGGAATAAAATTTATTTAGAATAAATAGAACCAAAAAGATAAAATGAATTATATCTCAAAACTGGGAAATAATTAGTTACTGACAGGGTAGTCATTTCTGATGGAGAGATCTGTATTCAATCTTCATCCCAAGCCACCATCCTGGACAGCAGAGCCTTACTAGAGGGGGTAGGTATGCCACCATATTGCTACCTGAATCTCCATCAGGAATAATGACCATCTGGATCAGTCTCTAGGGGAGTTAATTTGGTTCAGGGATTCACCCTGGATTTGGAGAGTGTAGCCCCAGAACATCCTTCAGTCCCTCCAGTCATCTTCCAGGATTTAGCTAGTGCATTTCTCTACTGTTACTCCTTGCTCTGAAAATGCCAGTCCGCTGATACTCCTAGTGCCGTTGGAGAGGTCTGTGGCTGCCCGGGAGGGCTGCTCATCTGCTGTGGTGGGGAGCTTCCCTGGGGGTCTAGCTCTGAACTCCTGGCTCCTGTTTTGTTTTCCCCTCGGTTTTCCAAAAGAGCACCAATGACATCCGCCGACTGGTGCATACACTGGATTTAGGGGAGCCCCCTTCAGCTTCACTCCCTCTCCCAGTCATCCAAGCCCAGGGACCGGACAAAGTCCAGAGGACTGGTGATGGCCCTGGATGCAGCCGGGGCTGACCTGCGCGGCTCTGTCGTCTAAGGGTCCAGCTCCGAGGGTTCCACTAGAACGAACTGTTCTCATCGGCCCGTTCTGCATTGGCAGGCCACTGGAGGCCAGTCACTTTGGCCCCTCTCAAGAAGCCACAGGTGGGAGCTGAGTGGCAGGCGGACACCCACGGTGGATGAGCAGCCCTGACTCTTTGCAGAGGGGCTGGTGGTCCTCCCTGAGAGCCCCATAGCCAGCTTCTCATTTAAAGTTGAGGATACTCGGGGCCGGGAAAGGCCTAGAATGGGGAGGGAGCTCAGAGGGTATCTAGTTCAAGGCTCTCATCTTTCAGAATTGAAAAACCAGGGCATGAGAGAGAAATGGTAGAGTGGTAGGTGGAGCTGGAAGGACTCTCCAAGGCCCGGAGTCTTAGCCTGTCCTTGCACAGATCGGGAGAATGAGGCCCAAAGAGAAGATTCGGGGCGGGGTGCAGGTGGAAGGGAACCCCAAGGCCATGAATCTTTGCCTGCCGTTTGCACTGATGGGAATACTGAGGACCCGCTCTCTTAGTGGCAGTAAGGAGAGTCAGTAGTGGGGCGGGGTGTGTGTGGGGGAACTCGCACCCTCGTGGCCGCCGCCCCGCCCAAGACGCCACATCATCAGGGGACTCCCAGCCCCGAAGCGTCTGCGGTGGTTGTGGCAGCAACCCGAGTGGAGCACCCCGCGCGTGCGCACAGGGCCCTGGCGCGGGGCTCGGAGG
>NW_025346915.1:0-6769 GCF_016433145.1 Gracilinanus agilis | reverse complement strand
CCATCCATCCATCCATCCATCCATCCAATCATCCATCCATCCATCCATCCATCCAATCATCCATCCAGCCATCCATCCATCCATTCATCCAGCCAGCCAGCCAGCCACCTATCCATCCAGCCACCCCATCCATCCACTCATCCATCCACCCATCCATCCACCTATCCATCCATCCATCCATTCATTCACCCATCCATATATCCATCCACCCACCTATCCATCCATCCATCCACCCATCCAACCACCCATCCATCCACTTATACACACACACACACACACACACACACACACACACACTACATATTGGAATGTATATATCTGTGTGTGTATGTGAACATATCTCTATCTATCTGTTATCTCACCCCCACTAGAATGCAAACCTCTTGAGATCAGGGACTACATTTTTTTATCTCTGTATCCCCATCAATTGGCACACTAGCTGGGACACAACAGGCTCTTAATGAATGGTGAATGAAGAGAATCTCCAACTCCCCCAGTCTCATGTCCTGCTCTCTCCTCTCTGAATTCCCGTCCTTCTGGGAAGCCTCTCTCTGGCCTCACCTCCCACAATCCCCAGACCTTCCTTTTGGCCTGACCTGTCCTGATACACTAGCATGTAGGAAGAGAACAACACCCAACAATGACTTCCCAGTCCTGATCCCCTGAAGTGAGCCCTGTGCCTCTTGCTAATAGACCCCATTGTCCCTGCTTTCTTTCAGGTGAAAGATGTAGGAGGCAGGAAAGGCTGCATTTGTCCCATCAGGTTTTTGAAAGTTTGCTGGCATAGAGCATTGGGTTTAGAGTTAAGAAAGTCTGAAATGTGGGGCAGCTGGGTGGCTCAGTGGATTGAGAACCAGGCCTAGAAATACAGGTCCCGGGTTCAAATCTGGCCTCAGATACTTCTTAGCTGTGTGACCCTGGGCAAGTCACTTCATCCCCACTGCCTAGCTCTTACCACTCTTCTGCCTTAGAACCAATACATAGCATTGATTCTAAGATGGAAGGTGAGGGTTTAAAATTTTTTTTAAAGAAGAAGACCTGAGCTGTACCACTCTGAGCAAGTCTCACTGAATCTCAGCCTCAGTTTCTTCATCTGTAAAATGAGGGTAATAATAGCACCAACCCTATAGATTGTTAAGATCAAATGGCATGTATAAGCCAGATCAAATTGCTCACGAGCACTGGGAGAGGGGAGGGAAGAAGGAAGGGAGCCAATTTGGATTATATAACCTCAGAAAACTAGTAGAAATGTATTATCAAAATAAAATAATTAAAAATAAAAATGAAGATCAAATGAGGTGATACAGATAAAGTACCTTGTCAGCTTTAAAGTGCTAGATAAATGCTATTGTTATTAGAAATAAATTTTATTGATAGCTTTGATCTTATAGCTCTGACATTTCCCAGTGTAGCCTTTCCCTCTTACCAGAGAGCTGTCCCTTAAAGAAGGAAATGTGACAAAGAAGAAAAAAATCCAGCAAACCAAGCAACATCTCAGAAAAGTTTGATGTTCTAATAAATGTTCCTCCTATAGCTCCCCATTTCTTCAGCGGAATGGGAGCTGTTCCTACCAGCTGTTTTTTTTTTTAATTTAAAATGTAAAAAAAATTTACACCCTTACCTTCTCTCTTAAAATTGATATTTAGCAGCAGTTCCAAGGCAGAAGAGGGGTTAAGGGCTAGGCAACCAGAGTTAAGTGACTTGCCCAGGGTCACACACGTAGGAAGTATTTAAGGCCAGATCTGAACCCAGGACCTCCCATCTCCAGGCCTGGTGCTCTATCCACTGAGCCCCCTACCTGCCCTTGTTCCTACCACTAGTAAAAAAATCCCCACACCCAATGCCCCCCCAACCTCCTTTCCAATGCTCCTCCCTCAGCCTGCATGCTCAGCCACATTGCTTCTAGTCCACCCTACCTGCAGCTTCTTCAGCTGGCTGTTGACAGTGGCCAGGTCTCCCCCAGGATCCACCCCCTGCAGCTGGCTCTCCATGTGCATGAGTCTCTTGTCCAGCTCAGCAAAGCTCTGGACCAGTTGGTCTGCCTGGCTGGCCTCAAATAGCTGCCGAGCCTTGGCCTGGGTGGTACTCTCCAGCTCAGCCCAGCACTGCCGAATCTCCCCCAGTTTCTTCCGGACAGAGCTCGCCAGTTCGGGCTTCTCTTGCATCAGCTGCTGGCCCTCCTGCCACAGGAGATAGGTAATGGTGAGAGAGAGACACACACACACACACCAAGATACAGAGACAGAGACAGAAAGACAATCCCGTGGTAGAGTCATTCACCCAGGGAGAGTCATACACAGGGGATGGGAAGGAGGGGGAGCAAGAATCAAGGTCACAGCCAGGCACACAGACACACAAGAAAAACAACCGTAAAAAGTGGAGAAGAGAGATATATCATTCAAGGGGGGGGTCCATGTAGTAAGAGATATTCACAGACCCAAACATCTGGAGGCAGGGAGAAGTGAAACACCCAAGAAAACATGCAGAAAATGAGTGAGGCAATGATACATGCACCATGGGAGAATACACACAGGAAGTGAGAATATGAAACACACATGAGCAAAGACAGCAAAAGACACAGAGGGGAGAGAGACACAAAAAATGGATCAGAAACACACAGGCAAATAAAGGAATTAAAAAGAATTTAAAAAAAAGAAACAGAGGCAAAGAGGCAGAGACCCAAGGGAAAAGACAGACACACAGGGAGAGATTCACACATAAAGACAGTCCCATGGTAGAGTCACATACCCAGGGAGATACATGGAGAAAGACAGAGACACATGGGTAAAGAGACAATAAATGTGTTGTCATCAAGATGGTCAAATGGCAGAATTCTGGAAGGCCAGAGATCTGGTCTGTGGTTTTCTAACTCCATTAGCTACCAGCTTGGTTTTGGGGCTGAACCTTTGAGTTAGGATCCGAGATCCAGAGATTCTATCTGGGTCCTGGGTACCAGGGATGAAGTCAGATTCTGAAGGAAGCCCCAGAAATCAGCATGTCTTCTGGAAGTATCCTGAACTCAGTGTCTGGGCAAGGATTTAACCAGGAGTTGAGAAGAGAGCAATGGGGGCTATTTACCAGCCTCCTTTCCATCCTTCATCATTGGGGCTAAAGAAATGGGTGCAGTGAGAGGGTAAGGAGAGCTCAGCAGAGCTCTGGCTTCTCCATCCTGGGACCTGGCACCTGGACTCCACGTGCCACCTTTTCTTATCCCCAGGGCACTCCAGAAAGAGAAGAAGGAAGAGGAGCTGAGATGAGCTCAACTGAGTGTGTTCCCCTAGGGCCCTCTGCTGGTTCTTTCATTCCAAAGCTCAGGCTAGGGAGGGTTTATCAGATTTGAGCTGATAGGGGGATCTCAGAGATCAATGAATCCAACCTTTTCTTTTTTACAAATATTCAACTGAGGTACAGAGAGAGACAGGGATCTGGCCAAGGTCACATGTGTAGAATGAAGCAAAGCCTAGATTCAAACCCAGGTCCTGGGACTCCGGTGTTCTGCCTGCTACACAAGGCTGTTCTTTGGCTTTCAATAACAAATGCTCTCATTTCTCTAGTTAAGGTTTACAGAACGCCTAGGTGAGGGAAGAGGCCTGACAACAGATGCCCCAGGAATAGGACGATGCCCTTCCCCCACTCACCTTTTCAATCTTCTCCAGCCATTCCTTATTCTGGGCCAGCTCGGCCATGAAGGCCTGGTGCCGGAGCCATCGTTTCCGCAGCTTGTGACCTTCCTCTCGAGTACTGTCCCGAGCCATCAGCATCTTTTCATGTATCCAGCCATCCAGCTGCAAACGGGCGGGATTGGGGGATGGGGAAGCCTTGGTAAAGGGCCCACAGCTTCCCAGAGGCGGCCAAACCTGGCCCCGACTCTTTAGCCATCTGTCCCAAAGCTTCTGGTTCTGCTCACTCCCGGTTGCCCTAACCAGGCACAGCACCCGAAGCCTTTGAGCACTTGGGTCCCAGGGGCCCCTAGGCTCTGCATCATCCCCAGTTACTCAAGGGAAGTTGGGCAGAGAATGTAGGACTTGGGAGGCTGCTTTCTAAAACAGCTTTGAGGAGTTTCTCTGGGCCCATCTCCTCCCTCCCAGAGGGTGAGGTCCCCCCATTCTCTAACCCTGCAGGGAGGAGGCCGGCCAAAGATGGCCCTTCCAGGAACAAACCAGCTCTGGGCTCCCCCAATCCCTGCCTGCATACACATTCCTTCACATCCTGAAACCAAGGCCATCCCTCCAGCAAGAAAACACCCCAGTGTCTAGGCAAATCAGATAGCAGAGCCAGCTGGTCTCCCCCAAAAGCTCTACAATCAAAGCCAGCCCCAAGCTCCTCCCTCAAAAAATCTCTCAGATCCAGATTTCCCACCTGGACAGAAGCACTTATATTCATTCCTCCACCTCCCACCCCAGCAACAAAAAATGTGTTTAGGTCTCTACCAGAGCCTCCTTTCCTTGAAAAATGCAAAGAGATCAGAGTGAGATCCATCTGGGTCCTTTCCTAGACAGTGGCCAGAAGTCCTCTCCAACCACAGACACCCCCCACAAAATAGAGGTGCAGAGGTTTCAGCCCATCCCTTCCAAGGCAAAACCAGGTATAGGCCCCACCCAAAGCTAAGCTCAATTCCAGGACCCCCCAGCAGAGACAGATGGATTGTGACTTCTCAGTCTCAGCAGAACAAGGCTGCCACTCCAGGTAGAGCCAGTCACAAGCCTTCCCCCAAACTAGGGCCAAATTATGGTCTGCCCCCTTCTATCTCCCCACCAAGGAAAAACCAGTCATAAAACCGCTTCTCCACTTAAAAAAAATCAAGGAAAAATTCAGTCCCTGTTACCTGCCCCCCCCAGCCAATCACAACCCCTAACCAGAGCCATATCCATCAGACAAAGACAGAACCACCCCCAGCCCCCAAAGCAATCACAGTACAGAAACAAATCCAGTTCATCACTCAGGGAAGATAAGTCACAGCCTCATTCCCCACCCCAAAACACCACCGTAACCACCAGTGCCAAGGCCGGGCCAAGGTCTCTCCCCTGTCTGGGTCAGTTACGAACGCCACACGCACCAAAGGCAGTTCACAGCCTCCCCTCCCCCCAATAAATCCCACTACACCTCTCCAAGGAAAGATTACCCCTGGGGCAGCTTCAGAACCACGGCCAGCTCCCAGGGCCCAATCAGAAGGCCAGCTGACCCCCCAACCCTCCCCAGGGGCCAACGGAAGAAGCTACCCCCTCAATAAGAGCTGCCCTCCCCCGCCTCTAAAGACCAGTGCAGTCACGAGTCGTGCTCCCCCCACCCCCCAAGGTTCAGCACCAAGGACAGCACCCTTTCGTAAGGGGGGAATACCCCCCCTTCCCGCCCTCTTGGGGCGCACGCGCTCTCTCTTCTCCCCCACCCCCACCGTCCTTCACGGGGGCGCGCTCCAGCCCCTTCCTCTCCGCGCCCCCAGCCCAGAGGCGGCGCGCAGTACCTGCGGCGGGCGGCGCTCCCTGGGCCACTGCAGCAATGGGCACAGATAACTACGGCGCGCGCGCGCGCGCGCGCACCGCACCGCCCNCAGATAACTACGGCGCGCGCGCGCGCGCGCGCACCGCACCGCCCCTCCCCTCCCCACCCCCCAACCGCGGTCCCGCAAGTGCGCTGGCTTGAGTCTTCCCCCTCCCCCCCACCTCCATGTCTCTAAGGGTGCGCGCACAGGGGAGACCCAGCGGAGGAGGATGGAAGGAGTCCTCGAGGAGGCGGGGGAAGAGGGAAGAGGGTAGAGGGAGGAGGAGTAGAAAGGTTTAGGACCCGGGAAAAGGTTGAGAATGCTCAGGGTTGGGAACGCAGGGAAAGAGGAGTTCAGGAGGGGAAGATGAGGATGGGGGGGGGGGGGGGCGAAATCGGTAAGAGAGTCCGAACTGGGAAGGGGAAAAGGGAAGCGTCCCATAACTGGGAGTGGAGAAGGAGGGTCGTCATAGTAAAAGCTGACATTTATGTAGCGCCTGGAGGTTTGCAAAGAGTTTAAGATGCGTCATCTAAAGAGCCTCACGACAGCCCTGGAAGATATGTTTATTCCCATTTTACAGATGAGAAAATGGGCTCCCAGAGGTCGAGACTAACCCAAGGTCACAGAGCTAGGAAAGAGTGGAGGTGGGGGAGGGGCATGAGGCGGGGGACAAGAAGCTGGAGGATGGACTGTCCATTTAGGGTTGAAAGAGACCTTCGAGATTCATCTGGGCCAACCCTTTCCTTTTACAGATGAGGAAACCAAGCCCTATGGGGGCTGTGATTTTGCCCAGGGTCACGCGGGTAGTTGGCAATGGGGGTGGGGGTGGAGCAGAACTTGAACCTAAGTTCTCTGACTCCAAACTTAGCTCTCTTCTTACTGTGGGGCGGGGCGGGCTGAACGCGAGGAGCAGGGAGGAGGAGCTGTGAAAAGACGGGGTCTAGGTTATCCTCCAGCTCCTGCTTTCCGGGGATGCTCCGCGAGGACTGTGGGGAGAGGGGCATCTCCCGTTGCGCTCGAGCCCCACCATGAGAGGTCACCACACCCTTAGTCTCCTCGTGCACCCCCTGCCCCAGCTTCGGCGGACCTCCAGCTCCCCAACCAGCCCTACTCTGCTCCCCCCCTTCCTGCCGCGCGCCTCCGCAACTCTGCGCACAGGCGGGGTCTAGGTTGCTAGGTAACAAAGTTGCCGGGACATCTTCCTAGCCCCACCTCGCAGCCATCTTTGAAGGACGGGAGGATGGCGCCCTCTAGTGGCTAATTCAGTGCCCCTCCCGCCTCCCCCCCCCC
>NW_025346914.1:574-1248 GCF_016433145.1 Gracilinanus agilis | reverse complement strand
TTCTGATAAAATTCATTTGTGAATCCAACTAGCCCTAGGTTTTTTTTTCCTTTTTTCTTGTTTTTTAAAATTTAAACATTTATTAATAATCATTTTTAACATGGTTACATGATTCATGCTCCTACTTTCCCCTTCACCCCCTGCACTCCCCCCACCAATGGCCGACGCACATTTCCACTGGTTTTGTCATGTGTCCTTGATCAAGACCTATTTCCAAATTGTTGGTGGTTACATTGGTGTGGTAGTTTTGAGTCCACATCCCCAATCATGTCCACCCCGACCCATGCGTTCAAGCAGTTGCTTTTCCTATATGTTTCCTCTCCTGCAGTCCTTCCTCTGAATGTGGGTAGTTTTCTTTATCATAAATCCCTCAGAGCTGTCCTGGGTCATTGCATAGTTGCTGGTACAGAAGCCCATTACATTCGATTTTACCACAGTATATCAGTCTCTGTGTACAGTGTTCTTCTGGCTCTGCTCCTTTCGCTCTGCATCAGTTCCTGGAGGTCTCTCCAGTTCACCTGGAACTCCTCCAGTTTATTACTCCTTTTAGCAAATAGTATTCCATCACCCGCATATACCACAGCTTGTTCAGCCATTCCCCAATTGAAGGACATACCCTCCTTTTCCACTTTGTTGCCACCACAAAAAGCACAGCTATAAATATTTTCGTACAA
>NW_025346914.1:0-486 GCF_016433145.1 Gracilinanus agilis | reverse complement strand
CCACAGCTTGTTCAGCCATTCCCCAATTGAAGGACATACCCTCCTTTTCCAGTTTGTTGCCACCACAAAAAGCACAGCTATAAATATTTTCGTACAAGTCTGTTTATCTATGATCTCTTTGGGGTACAAACCCAGCAATGGTATGGCTGGATCAAAGGGCAGGCATTCTTTTATAGCCCTTTGAGCATGATTCCAAATTGCCAGCCAGAATGGCTGGATCAGTTCACAGCTCCACCAGCAATGCATTAATGTCCCAATTTTGCCACATCCCCTCCAACATTCATTACTCTCCCCTTCTTTCATTTTAGCCAATCTGCTAGGTGTGAGGTGATACCTCAGAGTTGTTTTGATTTGCATTTCTCTAATTATTAGAGATTTGGAACACTTTCTCATGTACTTATTGATACTTTTGATTTCTTTACCTGAAAATTGCCTATTGATGTCTCTTGCCCATTTATCAATTGGAGAATGGCTTGATTTTTTTAT
>NW_025346913.1:0-1125 GCF_016433145.1 Gracilinanus agilis | reverse complement strand
ATTAAACTAAAAAGTTTTTGTACAAACAAAAACAATGTAGTCAAAATCAGAAGGGAAACAACAAATTGGGAAAAAATCTTTATAACGAAAAACTCTGACAGGGGTCTAATCACTCAAATATACAAGGAGTTAAAGCAATTGTATAAAAAATCAAGCCATTCCCCAATTGATAAAAAAAAAAAAAAAAAAAAAAAAAAAAAAAAAAAAAAAAAAAAAAAGGGGAGACTAATGAATGTTGGAGGGGATGTGGCAAAATTGGGACATTGATGCATTGCTGGTGGAGTTGTGAACTGATCCAGCCATTCTGGCTGGCAATTTGGAACTATGCCCAAAGAGTGATAAAAGAATGCCTGCCCTTTGATCCAGCCATACCATTGCTGGGTTTGTACCCCAAAGAGATCATAGGGAAAAAGACATGTACAAATATATTTATAGCGACACTCTTTGTGGTGGCAAAAAACTGGAAAATGAAGGTATGCTGGTCAATTGGGAAATGGCTGAACAAATTGTGGTATCTGTTGGTGATGGAATAATATAGTGCTCAAGGGAATAAAGAACTGAATGAATTCTATGTGAACTGGAAAGACCTCCAGGAATTGATACAGAGTGAAAGGAGCAGAACCAGGAGAACACTGTACACAGAGACCGATAAACTGTGGTAAAATCGAATGTAATGGACTTCTGTACCAGCAGCAATGCAATGACACAAGACAGCTATGAGGGATTTATGGTAAAGAAAACTACCCACATTCAGAGGAAGAACTGCAGGAGAGGAAACATATAAGATAAACAATTGCTTGAATGCATGAGTTGAGGTGGACATGATTGGGGATGTAGACTCGAAACTACCACACCAANAGGACATGATTGGGGATGTAGACTTGAAACAACCACACCAATGCAACTAACAACAATGTGGAAATAGGCTCTGAACAAGGACACATGTTACAACCAGTGGAAATGTGCGTCGGCCATGGGTGGGGGGAATGCGGGGGGTGAAGGGGAAAGTAGGGGTATGAAGCATGTAAACAGGTTAAAAATGGAAAAAAATGGCAGCCTGGGACTATTACAGTTGGTTCCACCCATGGCAAGGGGAGGGTCAAGTCATTATCAAGGGCAAAAAGC
>NW_025346912.1:532-1194 GCF_016433145.1 Gracilinanus agilis | reverse complement strand
TTTAACATGGTTACATGATTCATGCTCCTCCTTTCCCCTTCAACCCCCCCCCGCTCCCTCCCTACCCATGCGCATTTCCACTAGTTTTGTCATGTGTCCTTGATCAAGACCAATTTCCAAATTGTTGGTAGTTGCATTGGTGTGGTAGTTTCGAGTCCACATCCCCAATCATGTCCACCCCAACCCATGCATTCAAGCAGTTGTTTTTCTTATATGTTTCCTCTCCTGCAGTCCTTCCTCTGAATGTGGGTAGCATCTTTACCATAAATCCCTCAGAATTGTCCTGGGTCATTGTATTGCTGCTGGTACAGAGGTCCATTGCATTCGATTTTACCACAGAATGTCAGTCTCTGTGTATAGAGTTCTTCTGGCTCTGCTCCTTTCGCTCTGCATCAGTTCCTGGAGGTCTCTCCAGTTCGCCTGGAACTTCTCCAGTTTATTATTCCTTTTAGCACAATAGTATTCCATCACCCGCATATACCACAGTTTGTTCAGCCATTCCCCAATTGAAGGACATACCCTCCTTTTCCAATTTGTTGCCACCACAAAAAGCGCAGCTATGAATATTTTCGTACAAGTCTGTTTATCTATGATCTCTTTGGGGTACAAACCCAGCAATGGTATGGCTGGGTCAAAGGGCAGGCATTCTTTTACAGCCCTCT
>NW_025346912.1:0-432 GCF_016433145.1 Gracilinanus agilis | reverse complement strand
TACCTCAGAGCTGTTTTGATTTGCATTTCTCTGATTATTAGAGATTTGGAACACTTTCTCATGTGCTTATTGATACTTTTGATTTCTTTACCTGAAAATTGCCTATTCATGTCTCTTGCCCATTTATCAATTGGGGAATGGCTTGATTTATTATACAATTGCTTTAACTCCTTGTATATTTGAGTGATTAGACCCCTGTCAGAGTTTTTCGTTATAAAGATTTTTTCCCAATTTGTTGTTTCCCTTCTGATTTTGACTACATTGTTTTTGTTTGTACAGAAACTTTTTAGTTTAATATAATCAAAACCATTTAATTTACATTTTGTAATTTTCTCTAACTCTTGCTTGGTTTTAAAGTCTTTCCTTTCCCAGAGATCTGACAAGTAGACTATTCTGTGTTCACTTAACATGTTTATAGTTTCCCTCTTTATA
>NW_025346911.1:521-5740 GCF_016433145.1 Gracilinanus agilis | reverse complement strand
GTATATATGTATATATGTATATATATATATATATAAATAAAACATATATTAAATAAATACAAAATATAGGATCATAGGCTTAATGCTAGCAGGGACCTTAGACATCAGCTAGTCTAACTTCCTTATTAGTTAAAGGAATCTAGCAGTTCAGAAAGGTTAATAAATTTTTGTGGAAGCAAAGAATTAGAAATTGAGGGGATGTCCATCAGTTGAGGAATGGCTGAACAAATTATGGTATCTGATGGTGATGGAATACTATTGGTCTATAAGAAATTATGAACAGGGTGATTTCAGAAAAAACTGGAAAGATCTACATGAAACTGATATAAAATGAAATAAGCAGAACCAGGAGAACATTGTACTCAGTAACAGCAATATTAGGACGATCAACTGTGAAAGACTTAGATACTCTCAGCAGTACAGTGATCTAGGACAATTCTGAAGGACTTTATGACAAAGAATGCTCACCACTTCCAGAGAAAGAACTGATGAAGTTGGAATGCAAATCAAAGCATACTATTTTTGCACATTAGTTTATTTATGTTTATATTTTGAGGTTTTGGTTTTAATGAGTATTCTCTCATAATGATGACCCAATATGGAAGTATGTTTTGCATGATAATACATGTGTAACAGATCAAATTGCTTACGATCAATTAAGGTAGGAGGGAAGGAAAGGAGAAAGACAATTTGGATCTTACAATTTTAGAAAACATATGTTGAAAATTGTTATTACATGTAATTGGGAAAATAAAATCTTTAAATAAAAAAAGAAATTGGCTCAAAGTTTATTTTAGTTGTAAATAGTAGAGCCAGAATTTGAACCCAAGTCTTTTGACTCATAAGCCCCCCTTTCTACTTTGTCACAATACATATTTATTAAGATGGCTCTGGGAATAAAAAGATAAAAAAAGAGAGAGCCCTGGCCTCAAGGAACTTACAATCTAAACAAAAGGTTATGAGCAGCTGGGTAGCTCAGTGGAGTGAGAGTCAGGCCTAGAGACAGAAGGTCCTAGGTTCAAACCCGGCCTCAGCCACTTCCCAGCTGTGTGACCCTGGGCAAGTCACTTGACCCCCATTGCCCACCCTTACCACTCTTCCACCTATGAGACAATACACCTAAGTACAAGGGTTAAAAAAAAAAAAAAAAAAAAAGGTTATATGGGACATCCATCTGGGATTAACTGGTAGGAATAAGATGGAGTTAGAAAATGCATTCCCCATCCTAGGGCACCACAATTGTGCTTCTGAAGATGCTGAACTATATCTTCATAAAAGTTCCCTGGCTCTAGAGAACATAGATAACAACTTGTCTTTGCATAAATAATAATTTGATCAATGTTAATTGACTTGTATTGATTTAGTTAGAATTGAGGCAGCTATATGATTCAATAGATAGAGCACTGACTTGGGAGTTGGAAAAATTCAGTTCAAATCTGGCTTCAGACACTTATTAGTTGTGTGTTTTGGGGGATAATGTAAATCCAGATTTTGTGTAAAGGGATCTTGATACTGTTATTTCTTCTCTCCTCCCCTGCTTTTCTTGGCATGATTCCTCTGCTGATTTGAAAAGAGCATTTTAAGGGCTATTCATATTTCAAAATATTATTTGTTTATTTTTAGCATTCATTTTAAAAAATTGAGTTCCAAATTCCCTCTCTCCTGACCCCCTTATCCATTAAGAAGACAAGCAATATGATATCAATTACATACATAAAGTCATTTAAACATTTCTGTATTAGTCATGTTGCAAAACATAAAAATAAAAAGCAAGAAATACAAAGTGAAGAAGTATGTTTCCATGTGTACTCAGTTTACCAGTTCTCTCTTAAGATAAATAGTATTTTTCATCTTGGGTCTTTGGAATTGTCTTGGCTTATTGTCTTGATCACAGTAACTAAATCTTTCAGAGTTCATAATTGTTATAATATTGCTGTTACTGCATACAATGTTCTAATTGTTCCACTCACTTCATTTTGCATCAAGTCAGAAAAATCTTTCCACACTTTTCTGAAACCATCCTGCTCATTACGTCTAACAGCATAATAGAATAGTATTTAATCACAATCATATTTCCTAATTGTTGGAAATCCCTTTAATTTTTAATTCTTTGCCATCACAAAAAAGAACTGCTATTAATATTTTTGTAGTTATTGGTCTTTTCTCCTTTTCTTTGATTTCTTTGGATTATTGTAAAAGGTACTGCCTTTGGGCAGGGTTCCAAAGTGTTCTCCAGAATGGTTGGACCAGTTCACAATTTCACCGATGATGCATGAATGTTCCAAATCTTCTACCTCCCCTCTAGCATTTATCATTTTCCTTTTCTGTCATGTTGACCAGTCTGATAGGTTCAAGGTATAATCTCAGAGTTATCTCAATTTTCATTTCCCCAATCAATAGTGATTTAGAGCATTTTTATGTGACTATAAATGACTTTGATTTCTTCTTCTGAAAACTGCCTGTTCATATTTTTAAGGCTATCATTTGAGGAATAGTTTTAAGTTTTCATAAATTTGTTTCATTTCCCTGTATGTTTGTGAAATAAAAGTCCTTATCAACAAAATTAGCCATAGATTCCCCCCTCCCACCAGTTTCTTGCTTTACTTCTAATTTTGGTTGCATTGATTTTGTTTGTGTAAAACTTTTAAAATTTCATGTAATCAAAATTAAACATATTGCTTTCCATGACACCCTCTATATTTTGTTTGGTCATAAATTCTTCCCTTGTCCAAGAATCTGACAGGAAAATTTTCCATGCTCCTCTACTTATGATATCACCATTTATGGCTAAGTCATATATTCATTTCTTTTTTTTAAACATTTATTAATATTCATTTTTAACATGGTTACATAATTCATGCTCCTACTTTCCCCTTCGCCCCCTGCAATCCCCCCACCCATGGCCAATTCACATTTCCACTAGTTTTGTCATGTGTCCTTGATCAAGACCTATTTCCAAACTGTTGGTAGTTGCATTGGTGTGGTAGTTTTGAGTCCACACCCTCACTCATGTCCACCCCGACCCATGCGTTCAAGCAGATGTTTTTCTTATATGTTTCCTCTCCTGCAGTCCTTCTTCTGAATGTGGGCAGCGTTCTTTACCATAAATCCCTCAGAATTGTCCTGGGTCATTGTATTGCTGCTGGTACAGAGGTCCATTACATTCAATTTTACCATAGTATATCAGTCTCTGTGTACAATGTTCTTCTGGCTCTGCTCCTTTCACTCTGCATCTGTTCCTGGAGGTCTCTCCAGTTCACCTGGAACTCCTCTAGTTTATTAGTCCTTTTAGCACAATAGTATTCCATCACCAGCATATACCACAGTTTGTTCAGCCATTCCCCAATTGAAGGACATACCCTCCTTTTCCAGTTTGTTGCCACCACAAAAAGCACAGCTATAAATATTTTCATACAAGTCTGTTTATCTATGATTTCTTTGGGGTACAAACCCAACAATGGGTATGGCTGGATCAAAGGGCAGGCATTCTTTTATAGCCCTTTGAGCATGATTCCAAATTGCCAGCCAGAATGGCTAGATCAGTTCACAGCTCCACCAGCAATGCATTAATGTTCCAATTTTGCCACATCCCTTCCAACATTCATTACTCTCCCCTTCTTTCATTTTAGCCAATCTGCTAGGTGTGAGGTGATACCTCAGAGTTGTTTTGATTTGCATTTCTCTAATTATTAGAGATTTGGAACACTTTCTCATGTGCTTATTGATACTTTCGATTTCTTTACCTGAAAATTGCCTATTCATGTCTCTTGCCCATTTATCAATTGGGGAATGGCTTGATTTTTTATATAATTGATTTAACTCCTTGTATATTTGAGTAATTAGACCCCTGTCAGAGTTTTTTGTTATAAAGATTTTTTCCCAATTTGTTGTTGTAAATATTCATCCATATCTCCTAAATTGTTATATTTATTGCCATATAATTGGGCAAAATAATTTTTAATGATTGCCTTAATTTCCCCTTCATTAGAGGTGAGGTCTCCCTTTTCATCTTTGATGCTATCAATTTGGTTTTCTTCTTTCCTTTTTTTTATTAGATTGACCAATACTTTGTCTATTGTATCTGTTTTTTCAAAGTACCAGCTTCTAGTCTTATTTATTAATTCAATAGTTCTTTTTCTTTCGATTTTATTAATTTCTCCCTTGGTTTTTAGTAATTTTTTGAGTTGCATGCCCAATTCATTGATCTCTGCCCTCCTTAATTTGTTAATATATGCACTCAAGGATATAAATTTCCCCCTGAGTACTGCCTTGGCCGCATCCCACAGAGTTTGGTAGGATGTCTCATCATTGTCATTTTCTTCAATGAAATTGTTGATTGTTTCTATGATTCCTTCTTTGACAAATTGGTTTTGGAGAATCATATTATTTAATTTCCAATTAGTTTTTGATTTTCCTGTCCAGGTGCCCTTACTAATTATTATTTTTATTGCATTATGATCTGAGAATGTTACATTTATTATTTCTGCTCTTTTGCATTTGTTTGCAATGATTCTATGCCCTATAACATGGTCAATCTTTGTGAATGTGCCATGTGCAGCTGAAAAGAAGGTGTATTCCTTTTTGTCCCTATTTATTTTTCTCCACATATCAATTAAATCTAATTTTTCTAGGACTTCATTCACCTCTCTTATCTCTTTATTATTTATTTTTCGGTTTGATTTATCTAGATCTGAAAGAGGAATATTTAGATCTCCCAATAGTATGGTTTTACTATCTATTTCCTTCTTGAGCTCTGCCAGGTTCTCCTTTATGAATTTGGATGCTATGCCACTTGGTGCATATATATTGAGCAGTGTTATTTCCTCATTGTTTATACTGCCTTTAATCAGGATGTAATGACCTTCCCTGTCTTTTTTAATCATATCTATTTTTACTTTGGCTTTGTCAGAAATCATAATAGCCACTCCTGCCTTCTTTTTCTCATTTGACGCCCAAAAGATTTTGCTCAAACCCTGAACCTTAAACTTGTGTATGTCCACCCGCCTCATATGTGTTTCTTGTAGACAACATATGGTGGGATTTTGGTTTCTAATCCACTCTCCTATTTGCTTCCGTTTTATGAGCGAGTTCATCCCATTCACATTCAGAGTTATAATCATCAGTTTTGCATTTGCTGACATTTTCGTATTCCTACCCCCTTTTTCTTATATTATTTCCTTTTAAACCAGTGGTTTGCTATTGAGCCACTATCCCTTATC
>NW_025346911.1:0-428 GCF_016433145.1 Gracilinanus agilis | reverse complement strand
TTATGTCCCAATGGATAGTATAGCTACTCTTCCCTCTCCAGGTTGATTACATTGAGAGTAAGGTTTGATTATTACCTCTTAATGCTCTCTTCCTCTCCTTCTTATAATAGTATTTGTCCCCTCTCCTTCCCATGCCCTCTTTGTGTTTAATAGAATATCCTATTTTTCTTATTCACTCAAGTTTCTCTTGGTGTCCCCTGCTATTCACCCCCTCTTTCCCATCCCCCATGTCATCTTAGATTATTTAGTGTTCCACTCTCACCCTGTGAATTATTCTTCTGATTACTATAATAGTGAATACTATAATAGTGAATAGAGTTCATTACAGAGAATTATACATAACATTTCTCTACATAGGAATACAGATAATTAGATCTCACTGAGGCCCTTAAAAAGGCAAATTTAAAAATTATAATTTTTCTTTCTTT
>NW_025346910.1:1283-2255 GCF_016433145.1 Gracilinanus agilis | reverse complement strand
AAGGCTTTTTCAGCATCTATTGAGATGATCATGTGATTTTTGTTTGTTAGACTGTTGATATGGTCAATTGTGTGGATGGTTTTCCTAATGTTGAACTAACCTTGCATTCCTGGTATAAATCCCACCTGATCATGTTGGATGATCTTCTTAATTACTTGCTGGAGTCTCTTTGCTAGTATTCTATTTAAGATTTTTGCATCTATGTTCATTAGGGAGATTGGTCTGTAGTTTTCTTTCTCTGTTTTTGATCGCCCTGGCTTTGGAATCAGTACCATATTTGTGTCATAAAAGGAATTTGGTAGGACTCCTCCTTTGCTTATCATATCAAATAATTTGTATATTATTGGGGTTAGTTGTTCTTAGAATGTCTGATAGAATTCACTTGTGAATCCTTCAGGCCCTGGTGATTTTTTCTTAGGGAGTTCTTTGATGGCTTGTTCAATTTTTTTTTCTGATATGGGATTATTTAGGTATTCTATTTCTTCTGCTGTTAATCTAGGCAGTTTATATTTTTGTAAATATTCATCCATATCTCCTAAATTGTTATATTTATTGCCATATAATTGGGCAAAATAGTTTTTTTAAAAATTTTAATTCTTTTTAATTTTAAACCCTTAACTTCTGTGTATTGACTTATAGGTGGAAGAGTGGTAAGGGTAGGCAATGGGGGTCAAGTTACTTGCCCAGGCTCACACAGCTGGGAAGTGTCCAAGGCCGGTTTTTAACCTAGGACCTCTCATCTCTAGGCCTGGCTCTCAATACACTGAGCTACCCAGCTGCCCCCGGGCAAAATAGTTTTTAATGATTGCCTTAAATTCCCCTTCATTAGAGGAGAGGTCTCCCTTTTCATCTTTGATACTGTCAATTTGGTTTTCTTCTTTCCATTTTTTTATTAGATTGACCAGTACTTTGTCTATTTTATCTGTTTTTTCAAAGTACCAGCTTCTAGTCTTATTTATTAATTCAATAGTT
>NW_025346910.1:0-1261 GCF_016433145.1 Gracilinanus agilis | reverse complement strand
GTACTTTGTCTATTTTATCTGTTTTTTCAAAGTACCAGCTTCTAGTCTTATTTATTAATTCAATAGTTCTTTTACTTTTGATTTTATTAATTTCTCCCTTGGTTTTTAGTATTTCTAATTTAGTTTTCATCTCGGGATTTTTAAATTGCTTGCTTTTTCATTTTTTGAGTTGCATGCCCAATTCATTAATCTCTGCCCTCCTTAATTTGTTAATATATGCACTCAAGGATATAAATTTCCCCCTGATTGGCCTCATTCCACAGAGTTTGGTAAGATGTCTCATTATTGTCATTTTCTTCAATGAAATTATTGATTGTTTCTATGATTCCTTCTTTGACAAATTGGTTTTGGAGAATCATATTATTTAATTTCCAATTAGTTTTTGATTTGCCTATCCAGGTGCCCTTACTAATTATTATTTTTATTGCATTATGATCTGAGAAGTTTACATTTATTATTTCTGCTCTTTTGCATTTGTTTGCAATGATTCTATGCCTTATAACATGGTCAATCTTTCTTAATGTGCCATATGCAGCTGAAAAGAAGGTGTATTCCTTTTTGTCCCTATTCATTTTTCTCCACATATCAATTAAATCTAATTTTTCTAGGACTTCATTCACCTTTCTTACCTCTTTCTTATTTATTTTTCAGTTTGATTTATCTAGATCTGAAAGAGGAATATTTAGATCTCCCACTAGTATGGTTTTACTCTCTATTTCCTTCTTGATCTCTGCCAGTTTCTCCTTTATGAATTTGGATGCTATGCCACTTGGTGCATATATATTGAGCAGTGTTATTTCCTCATTGTTTATACTGCCTTTAATCAGGATGTAATGACCTTCCCTATCTTTTTAAATCATCTCTATTTTTACTTTGGCTTTGTCAGAAATCATAATAGCCACTCCTGCCTTCTTTTTCTCATTTGATGCCCAAAAGATTTTTCTCAAGCCCTGAACCTTAAACTTGTGTATGTCCACCCATCTTATATGTGTTTCTTGTAGACAACATTTTGGTTTCTAATCCACTCTGCTATTTGCTTCTGTTTTATAGGCAAGTTCATCCCATTCACATTCAGAGTTATAATCATCAGTTGTGCATTTGGTGACATTTTCATATCCTCCCCTATTCCTACCCCCTTTTTCTTATACCATTTCCTTTTAAACCAGTGGTTTGCTATTAAGCCTCTATCCCTTATCCCCTTCCTTGATTAACTTCCCTTTCTACCCTCTCCCTTATTTCCCCCCCTCTTTTTGTTTTTAAA
>NW_025346909.1:848-1776 GCF_016433145.1 Gracilinanus agilis | reverse complement strand
CAATAAGGAAATAGATAGTAAAACCATACTAGTGGGAGATCTAAATATTCCTCTGTCAGATCTAGATAAATCAAACCGAAAAATAAATAAGAAAGAGGTAAGAGAGGTGAATGAAGTCCTAGAAAAATTAGATCTAATTGATATGTGGAGGAAAATAAATAGGGACAAAAAGGAATACACCTTCTTCTCAGCTGCACATGGCACATTCACAAAGATTGACCATGTTATAGGGCACAGAATCATTGCAAACAAATGCAAAAGAGGAGAAATAATAAATGTAACCTTCTCAGATCATAATGCAATAAAAATAATAATTAGTGAGGGCACTTGGACAGGAAAATCAAAAACTAATTGGAAATTAAATAATATGATTCTTCAAAACCAATTTGTCAAAGAAGGAATCATAGAAACAATCAACAATTTCATTGAAGAAAATGACAATGATGAGACATCCTACCAAAATCTGTGGGATGAGGCCAAGGCAGTACTCAGGGGGAAATTTATATCCTTGAGTGCATATATTAACAAATTAAGGAGGGCAGAGATCAATGAATTGGGCATGCAACTCAAAAAATAAGAAAGCGAGCAAATTAAAAATCCCCAGATGAAAACTAAATTAGAAATACTAAAAACTAAGGGAGAAATCAATAAAATCGAAAGTAAAAGAACTATTGAATTAATTAATAAGACTAGAAGCTGGTATTTTGAAAAAACAGATAAAATAGACAAAGTACTGGTTAATCTAATAAGAAAACGGAAAGAAGAAAACCAAATTGACAGTATTAAAGATGAAAAGGGAGACCTCACCTCTAATGAAGGGGAAATTAAGGCAATCATTAAAAACAAATACTGCAATTATACGAAAACAACCACAAAACACTTTCCAAACAAATAAAACTGGATCTCAACAATTGGAAAGCCATTAATT
>NW_025346909.1:0-785 GCF_016433145.1 Gracilinanus agilis | reverse complement strand
GCAGTACCAGATATTAAACTATACTATAAAGCAGCAGTCATCAAAACAATATCGTACTGGCTAAGAGACAGAGAGGAGGATCAGTGGAATAGACTTGGGGTTAATGACATCAGGAAGACAGTGTATGATAAATCCAAAGAGCCCAACTTTTGGGACGTGAGTCCACTATTTGACAAAAACTGCTGGGAAATTTGGAAAACATTATGGGAGAGATTAGGTTTAGATCAACATCTCACACCCTACACCAAGATAAATTCAGAATGGGTGAATGACCTGAATATAAATAGGGAAACTATAAACAAGTTAAGTGAACACAGAATAGTTTACTTGTCAGATCTCTGGGAAAGGAAAGATTTTAAAACCAAGCAAGAGTTAGAGAAAATTACAAAATGTAAATTAAATGGTTTTGATTATATTAAGCTAAAAAGCTTTTGTACAAACAAAAACAATGTAGTCAAAATCAGAAGGGAAACCACAAATTGGGAAAAAATCTTTATAACGAAAATCTCTGACAGGGGTCTAATTACTCAAATATACAAGGAGTTAAACCAATTGTATAAAAAATCAAGCCATTCCCCAATTGAAAAATGGGCAAGAGACATGAACAGGCAATTTTCAGGTAAAGAAATCAAAAGTATCAATAAGTACATGAGAAAGTGCTCTAAATCTCTAATAATTAGAGAAATGCAAATCAAAACAACTCTGAGATATCACCTCACACCTAGCAGATTGGCTAAAATGAAAGAAGGGGAGAGTAATGAATGTTGGAGGGGATGTGGCAAAAT
>NW_025346908.1:0-2760 GCF_016433145.1 Gracilinanus agilis | reverse complement strand
AGATGGGTGGACATACACAGGTTTAAGGTAAAGGGCTTGAGCAAAACCCTTTGGGCCTCAAATGAGAAAAAGAAGGCAGGAGTGGCAATTATGATTTCTGACAAAGCCAAAGTAAAAATAGATATGATTTAAAAAGACAGGGAACGTCATTACATCCTGATTAAAGGCAGTACAGACAATGAGGAAATAACAGTGCTCTATATGTGTGCAACAAATGGCATAGCATCCAAATTCATGAAGGAGAAACTGGCAGAACTCAAGAAGGAAATAGATAGTAAAACCATACTAGTGGGAGATCTAAATGTCCCTCTTTCAGATCTAGATAAATCAAACCAAAAAATAAATAAGAAAGAGGTAAGAGAGATGAATGAAGTCCTAGAAAAATTAGATTTAATCGATATGCGGAGAAAAATAAATAGGAACAGAAAAGAATACACCTTCTTTTCAGCTGCACATGGTATATTCACAAAGATTGACCATGTAATAGGGCATAGAAACATTGCAAACAAATGCAAAAGAGCAGAAATAATAAATGTAACTTTCTCAGATCATAAAGCAATAAAAATAATAATTAGTAAGGGCACCTGGACAGGCAAATCAAAAACTAATTGGAAATTAAATAATATTATTCTCAAACCAGCTATTCAAAGAAGAAATCATAGAAACAATTAATAATTTCATTGAAGAGAATGACAATGATGAGACATCATACCAAACTCTGTGGGATGCAGCCAAGGAAGTACCCAGGGGGAAATTTATATCCTTGAGTGCATATATTAACAAATTAGGGAGGGCAGAGATTAATGAATTGGGCATGTAACTTAAAAAATTATAAAATGAGCAAATTAAAAACCCCAAATGAAAGCTAAATTAGAAATACTAAAAATGAAGGGGGAAATTAATGAAATTGAAAGTAAAAGAACTATTGAATTAATAAATAAGACTAGAAGCTGGTATTTTGAAAAAACAGATAAAATAGACAAAGTACTGGTCAATCTAATAAAAAAAAGGAAAGAAGAAAACCAAATTGACAGTATCAAAGATGAAAAGGGAGATCTCACCTCTAATGAAGAGGAAATTAAGGCAATCATTAAAAACTATTTGGCCCAATTATATGGCAATAAATATAGCAATCTAGGTGATATGGATGAATACTTGCAAAAATATAAATTGCCTAGATTAACAGCAGAAGAAATAGAATACTTAAATAATCCCATATCAGAAAAAAATTGAACAAGCCATCAAAGAACTCCCTAAGGAAAAATCACCAGGGCCTGATGGATTCACAAGTGAATTCTATCAGACATTCAAAGAGCAACTAATTCCAATACTATACACATTATTTGATATAATAAGCAAAGAAGGAGTCCTACCAAATTCCTTTTATGACACAAATATGGTACTGATTCCAAAACCAGGTAGATCAAAAACAGAAAAAGAAAACTACAGACCAATCTCATTAATGAACATAGATGCAAAAATTTTAAATAGAATATTAGCAAAGAGACTCCAGCAAGTAATCAAGAGGATCATCCACCATGATCAGGTGGGATTTATACCATGAATGCAAGGATGGTTCAACATTAGGAAAACCATCCACGTAATTGACCATATCAACAATCTAACAAACAAAAATGACATGATTATCTCAATAGATGCTGAAAAAACTTTTGACAAAATACGGCACCCATTCCTATTGAAAACCCTGGAAAGTATAGGAATAGAAGGACCTTTCCTAAAAATAATAAACAGTATATACCTAAAACCATCAACAAGCATCATATGCAATGGGGATAAATTAGAAGCCTTCCCAANAATGGGGATAAATTAGAAGCATTTCCAATAAGATCAGGAGTGAAACAAGGATGCCCATTATCTCCTCTATTATTTAACATTGTACTAGAAACACTAGCAGTAGCCATTAGAGAAGAAAAAGAAATTGAAGGTATCAAAATAGGCAATGAGGAGACTAAGCTATCACTCTTTGCAGATGATATGATGGTCTACTTAAAAAATCCTAGAGAATCAACTAAGAAGCTTGTAGAAATAATCAACAACTTTAGCAAAGTTGCAGGATACAAAATAAATGCACATAAATCATCAGCATTTCTATATATTTCCAACACATCACAGAAGCAAGAGGTAGAAAGAGAAACACCATTTAAAATCACCCTAGACAATATAAAATACTTAGGAATCTATTTACCAAAACAAACACCGCAATTATACGAAAAAAAAACTACAAAACACTTTCCAAACAATTAAAACTTGATCTAAACAATTGGAAAAATATTGATTGCTCATGGGTAGGATGAGCTAACATAATAAAAATGACCATTCTACCCAAATTAATTTACCTATTCAGCGCCATACCTATCAAGCTACCAAAAAACTTTTTTACTGAATTAGGAAAAACTATAACAAAGTTCATCTGGAATAACAAAAGATCAAGAATATCAAGGGAAATAATGAAAAAAATGTGAAGGAAGGGGGCCTAGCAGTACCAGATATTAATACTGTACTATAAAGCAGTGGTCATCAAAACGGTATGGTACTGGCTAAGAGACAGAAAGGAGGATCAGTGGAATAGACTTGGGGTAAGTGACATCAGCAAGACAGTGTATGATAAACCCAAAGAGCCCAACTTTTGGGACATGAATCCACTATTTGACAAAAACTGCTGGGAAATTTGGAAAACAATATGGGAGAGATTAGGTCTAGATCAACATCTCACACCCTACACCAAGATAAATTCAGAAT
>NW_025346907.1:335-8090 GCF_016433145.1 Gracilinanus agilis | reverse complement strand
TATATATATATATATATATATATATAAAGTAGCATCATGGCATAGTAGGTAGTATGTTAAATTTGAGTCAAAGAGATGTAGGTTCAAATTTCACCCCTGTCACTAGCTGTGTGATTATGAGCAAGTCACTTAATCATTATGAGTTTTAGTTTTCTCATATATATACACACACACACAGCTATGTATATCTCAGTGGAATTGCTGCTCAATCCTGGGAGGGGTGAGGAATGAGGGGAGGGATAAAACATGAATCATGTAACCATGAAAAAAATTAAAATTAAAATTAAAAAAAAGGAAAAGGAAAAGGAAAAGTCAAAAAAAGAATTTCTGGCTAGGTTGGAGAGAAAAGGAACAGAACTACAAAAAAGTCAGGAAGAAGATTATTTGGCAACGCATGGTACCTGGAATTTCCCTCAATTTTTTCTGTGTTGATGGCTCCCTCCCCTCACCTGAAGGCCTAATATTGCCTCATTCTGTAGTCTGAGAGTTTAGGACCAGAAAGCTGGGCTCTAACATTCTCCAATCCCCCCTTCCTCCTCCATTTATTCTATTGCTGATAGGAAGACAAGTTGGATAGAGCATATGTCACAGCATGGTCTTTAAGTTTGAATGGGGAATTGGGTTGTGTTGACCACTGGCTGCATGATTTCTCCTATTGAAGAGAGGCTGAGAGAGACATAGGTCTATTGACTGCTCTCCCTGGAAAGTGAAGGAGCAACAAGGAGTAAAGCAGCCCTAATAATGAAATGACAATATTTATCAATAAATGCTGGGAACCAATATGTGCCAAGGAGGAATAATAAACAATGGTTTCTTCCTGAACAGGCTGTGTTCAGCCCGGTTCTGATTTCCCAAATTAGGAGGCACACCAGATAATATAAAAGCAAGAGGTACTGTTTTATTGCAAGCTCGAGCTTGGGTCCCACAATGGAACCGGGAATGAGAGGTCTAGCCAGCTTATATACAGTTTGAGTTCCAGGAACTGGGGGGGGGGGGGGCTTGGGGCTGGATGTTAACACATGCTTCCTATCATCCATTCACCACATGTTACTGGTCGGGGGTCTTTCCTGCCATTCATTAGGTGTTGCTGTTTGGGCTCTTTCTACCATTTACCAGATGTTACCAGTTGAGGGTTTTTTCGTGTCATTCATTAGGTGTTGCTATTTTTATCAGCTCTTATACCCAGTTGGCTTCCAGGCCTAACAACTGTAACACTAAATCACTGGACAATTCAGAATTCATTTCAAGCCCATAATTCTGGCTAACAAATACAGTCTCAACCAGATAAGATGACATAGATCAGCTCTTTCACTACCAGCCATGCCCTATGACCTTAATCATCATGGATACCAATATATTAACTAGTGGTTATTGCCAAACTAATTAAATTAAATACTAAACTATTACTAAACTAATTTCTTATCCCATGAAATAGATATTAACAAACAAAGAATTATTGCTATCATTATATAAAAAATGCTTCCTAATGAAAATCATTTATTGACCTTTGATGCAATGAAAATTATTTATTTATCAAGTAGCATTATGGCATAGCAGGTAGTATGTTAAATTTGTGTCAAAGAGATGTAGGTTCAAATTTCACCTCTGGCATTAGCTGTGATTATGAGCAAGTCACTTAATTGTTATGGGTTTTAGTTTCCTCATACAGTAAATAAGGGAAAACATTTTCTATAGCAACTATATTACATGGTTGTTTTGAGGATTAATTCAGAGAATATATATTAAATGTCCTGTAAACTTTAGAATGTCATATTGTCATTATCCCCAATTGTGTTTTAATTGTCCATGACATTTCTATTTGTTTCCTAAGATATCAACTAATTTCCCTAATATTAAAACTTAAAAGTTATTTTACTTATTTTTAAAATAATTAGGGTACTGATTTTTAATCCTTCAAGGTATATATAACTTTTGGCATGGCTTCTCTGCTTTATAAGGAAGTAAGGAGAAAATAGTCTTCAAGACATAAAGAAATGAAACTCTAATGGTGGATTATTATTGTGGGCCTGAAGAACCCTCAAGTTAATTGCCATTTACTCCTAAGGAAAAGCTGATTTCACAGTGAAGTGGCACAGAGGATAAAGCAATATGGCAGAAACAGCTGAGTTCAAATGTGAGCTCAGATATGTACTAGTTATGTGACCCTGGATAAGTCACTTAACCTTGTTTTGTCTTGGTTTCCTCACCTATAAAATGAAGAAATGATAGCACCTGCCTTCCAGGATTGTTCTGAGGATCAAATAATGTAATAATTAATTGTTAAAATGGATAAATAATGACCATAAGTTATATAAGTATTCTATAAATTATGTGTATATAAATTATATGCAATTTATATACAGATTATATAATTATAGTATACATTATATTCTGAATGCATTACTTAATAAATAACCAATATAAATAAATAATCTTTACAAATCAATAATAGCATTATTATTGATAATAATAAAACACTTAAAATATTGCCTGGTATACTAAGAATTATATTGTTTTTGTTATTATCTGAGTAGTATAAAAAGGGGATATTTTGTTACCCTTTTCACCATCCCTTGCTTAGTTGATTTAGGATATAATCATAAATAATGGGATGTTATTTCTTTATGGAGTATGAACCTCTTTTTCTTTTTCTTATTAAGTCAGAAGGGAAAAATATCATTGGAAAAACAACACGGGCTGTGCCTTCAGAGTAAAGAATCATTCTAGAGTTAGTTCAAGTAACTCCTGTTAAGAGGTAAATGTCCCTGAAAAGACTCACTCACTTAGGAGACATTTATACCTCAGTGAAACCCTTTTGGATACTATTCGAAGTTACTTCCTTGATGTTTCCTGCAGTTTCCAGTAATTCCACTGAATACATGTTGGTCTGGACAGTATTTCTTTGCTTCCTCAATTTTTCCTCGTACTTTATGGAACTGAACCCCCAACTCCTGTCTGATGTGTCTCCTTTAGGACAAGTAGTTCTGTTGCTAGATACCACAGTCATTGTGTATATGTGGGGGAAAAATCCCTCCTATTTTCTCTACTTTGTCTCTTAAGGGCTTAGTTCTTCCCTAACTATTTGCTTTTGCTCACAGTCAAAAATATCTCGAAATGCTTGGATTATGTCATTTAAGGGTCACCCATAAAGGCAATACAATATATTCACTCAATAATATTGATCCCTTCCAACTTACTCAGAGAAAGAAATGTTTATATTTTACAGAGAAGAAAAAGAGGAAAAGGACTAATATTGAGAAGAAATATTAAGAAAATATTCAAGAGACTTCAATCATTATCTGAAGGAAGTTTAGTGATTTGGATCTCTATTATCAGAATATTAAAGAAAAGAGAGGCATTGGTATTTTTAGGGTTTGAGGTGACTGATCATAACTGAAGTATTTTTTGTAGTTAAATACATACATATACATATATATGTGTGTGTATTTATCACATCACTTGTTAATATGTATATACATATTTTAATTTTAACACTCAAATATTAACAAATAGGAATAACTATTGGGAAAGGATGATTTTTTCTAGTTCAGTGACTAGGAGCCTATGAATTGGAGTAAAAGTTTCAGCAAACTTATTCACTAATGAGAAGAGCTTTCAAATTTGTCAATGAGGAATTAATTATCCAAAACATCTAAATTTCTAGAGACCCGAAGATTTAAAAAATTCTATAGAATAATGGATCAAGTGGCAGTTTGAAGTTGTTTAATCTATAAGTCAAACTGATTTAAACTTCATGGGATCCTCTATAGTATCTACTTCATAAATAACTCCTTCAGTTAATCCTTATATATATCCTAGTGTTGTATTCACTCACGATCTAGATTTCCTCCAGCTTATAAAGATGTCTTCTAAAATACAGAATCCCAAATTTCACACCATATTTGTGATTTGACCCAATTCAGAATATAAGGTGATCACTTTGAACAATGGCTCTCAAATGTTTTGGTTTTAAAACTTCTTTATATTCTAATTCTTGAGGACCTCCAAAGAGAAGTTGTTTATGTAGCTGTATCTATGTTTACTGTACTAGAAATTAAAATGTCTTAGTATTATTAAGAATATAATTTTGACCTCACAGACCCCTGAAAGACACCTGGCCTAGCCCTATGCCATGTTCCCTCAGGGGAGATACTGCACCTAGCAGGAGACAAAAGGCACAACACTTGAGGAGAATGGTGAGGAGGCAGTAGCTGGAAGTGATAACAATCAGCTATCTCTCCTTTTTAATTCATCCTCCACTTAACTCCCAGAGTGATTTTTCATAGATAAAAAACAGAAAATAGGTTGCAAAGAATTTTAAATGCCAAAGGATTTTGTATTTTACCTTGGAGGTAATAGGAATTCTCTTGAGTTTATTGAGTAGGGGTTGTGACATGGGTAAAACTATATTTTAAAACTTTGTTATATTCTTCCTTCAGTGGGGATGAAAGTCAATTCACCAATGGATCCATGCCCTGGTGCTTGCTTATCTAACACTTTAAAGGATGAATACACAGGAAAAGCTTTGAGAAAGTGTCAGATTAGGTAGAAGGTTCAGATATATAAAAATCATTCGAATATCAATAAAAACAAGGAAGCCTTTTGTGATACTGCTAAACTCTCTGGATCACAGACAAGAGAGACTTTACATCCAAGCTGGAGATTTTGATTTTATACCTGGAGAAGCATCAATTTTTGAGATGAAGAGGGATCAATATTCTAGCATCTCAACAACTTCAAGGTGTCCCTTGATCATGATTTGAGAACCACTTCTGTAGAAATAGCCTTCTTTAGTACTAATATGGTAGATTACATTAGACGTTTTTGGCTACCATATTAGTGACATGTGAAGTTTACAATCTAAAAGAAATGTAAGGAGTTATTTTTCACATTAATTACTTTTTTAGCCATTTCTCTACATATACAAAACTGAGTTATTGATCTCCAAGTAAATATCTTTATATTTATCCATGTTAAACTTCCATCTTATTAGTTTCTACTATCCCTTTCAGGCTATTAGGACCTTTTAAAATCCTGATCCTCTCATCCAATGTGCTATCTTTCTGTGTCTTGTCATTCAATGTCATCAAGCATTTAAATAGCCTAAATACTGTCTTCAAGTCACTTACAGTTCTTTGGGAGTAGAAGCCATGTAAATAAGTAGGCATATGTTAAGATTAATACAAAGTAGATGGTAGATAATTTCAGAAGAAGGCACTAAAAACTTCAGACATGGAAGAGTGTCAGTATAAAGGCAAGGAGAAAGATAAAGTTCCATGTTGAAAGAACAAGGCCAATATAAATGGAAGATGGATCATAGTGTGTGAGAAAGAAAATACAGTATAAGAAGATTGAAAAGACAGAAAAATACTCAGGTTGCAATGAATTTTAAATTCCAAAGGGCTTTATTTTTTTATCCTGGAGATAATAGAAATCTTCTTGAGTTTATTGAGTAGGGATTGTGACATAGGTAGACCTTTACTTTAAGAAAAATCACTCTAACTGTTAAAAATGGATTGAAAGGGGGAGAGACTTGATTCTTATCACTTCAGCTACTGCCTCCTCAGGTGAGGAGAGGGGCCATGAGTTCTTCGGATTTTAAGTCTTATGCTTCTTACTCCTGCTGGGTGCAATATATCATACTCTGAGGAAACATGGCATAGGGCTGGGCAAAAGTCTTTCATATGCTCTGGAGCAATGACTCTCAACTGTGCCAGCAAAGGAAACTTTGACCTCTTGCTGTCAGCCTGATCTCCTAAATGGAATGTGGAGAAACTACAAAAAGGAGTAATTTACTCTTTGATGTCACGTCTTCCATATCCTGCTATGCCTGTCTTTTGAGGGGAGAGGAAGAAGAAAGTTAGTAGAGAACAGGGCTTTTCTCCTGCTGAAGGTTCAATCTCCATCTCTTGCTGTGTTCTTTTCCTGCTTAATCTGCACCTTTAAGAGTAAAGAGGAACAGTGAAGCACAACTCTCCCTTCATTTGATCTCCTGACCATGTCCCTTCCTTCTGGTACTATTTACCTCCAGCCTAATCTCCAATTTCCTTAAAAGAGAATAGTCCCCTCCATTCAATAATGAATATTTTCACACTTGGTCATACCCTTAACATCCCAGTGATTCTAAACCCTTTTAGATCAGCCAAACCTCATCCTTCAATTTACAACTCAATTCCTTATTCCTATTACATTCACCCCAATGTTTCAACTAAACACAACCCAGCCCTTCAACTGAACCCTCTGGTATGCCTGGTCCATAGGCAATAAATTTTCTGCTTCCACTCCTTCTGTCTAGATTTTACTGAAACTCTCCAGATAACACAGCCTCATGACTCATCAAATAATTGGACTTCATAAACAGGAAGTGTCCTCATCACAATTCAGTGGTATGTATTTGTTGGAAACTCTTTTATCAGGTTAGAAGTTTGGGGTTTTTTCTCCCTTCAAAAGAAAACTGCTATATTCTCCCTTTAGCAGGGATGAAAGTCAGTTCCTCAGTGAATCTGTGCCCTGGTCCTTGCTTACCTAGTACTTTATGGGATGAATAACCATGAAGAATTTTGAGACGATGTCAGATGAGGTACAAGGTTCAGACATATAAAAATCATTCCAGGCTTCCGGGTTAAGATGGCGGCAGAGTAAGAAGCAGCTCTTAACCTCTCCTGACCGAAACACACAAAACTCCTCAAGGGGACATAAAAACAAGTCCAGACGAACGGAGGAACCCCACAACAGGGCACAGCGTGGAAGGTACGTGGAATCGAGACATTTCCAGGCTAAAAAGGGCTCTCACTCACTCAATCACGGGCTGAGCAACCGCCCCACCCCCAACCCCTCCACACTCACCTATAGCTCCGAACCCAGCTAAAAAGAAATAGAGCAAGTTTGGGGCACCCATCGAGTCATCGGCAGCTCCGGGACCTGTTCCTGAGAGCAGCAAGACTTAGGACCCCATTAAGTCAAGAACGCACGCGAAATCTGAGCGCGCGGGAGCAGAGAGTGGACACTGGGCGCAGAGAGCAGGCTGAGCAGAGGCGTGGGTGGAGGCAAACACAGCCAGAAACTAAAGCCTAAGTGGGGAACCAGTGCAGACGGGTATACGACTGTGGAAGTAGCTCCCTGAGACTTGTAAAGGAACTTCCTGCAGAGGATCAAGCAAGGGAACCCACCAGGGGGCTTGACCTTGGAAAAGACTAGAACTCAGACCTCAGGAGCCAATAGATCTCAGACAGACACTGAGAGCGAGGATAAACCTGAGAAGCTGCTGGGCTAATGATGGCTAATCAGTTACAGGAAATTCAGAAGAGAAAGAATAATAACAAAAAAAAGAAGTCTTTAACACTCGACAGCTTCTACACAGAGAAAATCCAGACAACCGAGCAAACAGAGGAGGAGAACAAACAACCATCCAGACCCTCCCCAAATAAGGAAAACTCCTCACAAGCTATGGAAGAGTTCAAATCTGAGATTTTGAGGAAAATGGAAGAGATCTGGCAAGAAAATAACAGCTTAAAAGGTAGAATCTTGCAACTGGAAAGCGAGGCTCAGAAACCAAATGAACTGATAAGCAAATTGAACACAAGAAATGACCAGATTGAAAAGGAATACCAGAAGATTATGGCCGAAAACAAGAAGATTATGGCCGAAAACCAAAAGATTATGGCCGATTACCAGAAGATTATGGCCGAAAACCAAAAGATTATAGCCGAAAATCAATCCCTAAAGGCTAGAATTGAGCAAGTAGAAACTAATGAT